>NC_143564.1:113966964-114268571 GCF_054136105.1 Typopeltis vanoorti
ATGTCAATGTTTTTCAAAAATACTCAAAAAAATGAAATAGACGTAGTTCTTATCCAGGAGACACGCATTGATAAGAAACAGGATTTTCAGAAAAATTCCAGGGTATGATCTAGTGGGCGCAAAACTCCACCAAGTATATGGCATTACCACATATACTTGTTCAGAGCAAGAGTGGTAATGTCTGCCTCGTATCGACGTCAATCCAAGGAAATGTTCATACTGTGAGTGTAAAAATAGGAGAAATCACAGTCATCAATGTATACAAACTTCCGAGTGTGGTGTATCCAACACATCTGTTAGAGACTCAAGCCCACCCTTCAATTTATATAGGAGACTTCAACAGCCAACATGAAACTTGGAAATATAGGACTAATGACTTGAATGGTGAATTTCTTGTCGACTGGGCTGAAGATCATAACTACCATTTGATCTTAGATGCAAAAAAATTGGGGCACCTTTAAGTTTGTGGCCTGGGACCAAGAACAATCCAGATCTGTGTATTGTTTCCAAGAGTATTAACGGCGAACCTTTGATGTATACAAGAAAAGTATTGGAGGATTTCCTCCATAATCAACATCGATCTGTGTTCATCGAAATGGGACTGCAAGTATCGCTGATTTTCCTCTTTTCCTCACTCTCGTTGGAACTTGGGCAAAGCCAACTGGAGATCTGGACAAATGTCTCGGTTGGATACTACCCACAGCAAGGAATTATAGCAGTAAATATATTTGTAAATGCTGTTATTACAATAGCCAAAAAATATATCCCGAGAAGTTTTAGAAAAAAATATATTCTGGGATAGGACGAAAAGAGTGAGACCCTTTATCAAGAATTTTTGAATAGTGGAGAACAAGAAATTGCCGAGGAATTATTGCATATTGCATAGCCTCAACGATGCTCGTCGACTCAAGTGGATAGAGATTGTTGAGTCTCTGGATTTTAAGCACTCTAGCCGCAAAGCATGGGGTCTGCTATGAAAACTGGGCGAAGTTTCACCGGTAGGACGCCAGGAAGCCAAAGTGTCTCCTAATCAAGTTGGAAATCGAATATTATCATTGTCAAGAGTACCCAGAATAATAGCCATGATACTCGAGATAAAAGAGATCTTGATAAATTGAAAGAGACGTGCAATCAAGAATCTTGTTATTCTTTCTCCTTTCTTGTTACAGAAATGATGAATGCATTGGAGGAAATGAAGTCGGGTAAGGCTCCAGGGTTTGATGGAATGCACCCTGAGTTTCTATGCCACTGTGATAAATATGGGTGTTTCTGGCTATCAAAGTTTTACTCTGATATTTCACAGACTGGACATTTACCTTCAGAGTTTAAAAGATGGAAAATGATGGCTATTTTGAAGCCAGGTAAACTAAATGAACAGGTAGAGAGTTATCGACCAATTGCTCTGTTAAGCGCGTGTCTCAAATTATTGGAGACTTTTACTGAACAGAATAGGCCCAAAAATACTGGAACATATACCTATTGAACAGGCAGGATTGAGACCAAATAGAAGAACTATAGACTGGGCCCTATCTTTGACTACATATATAGAAGTAGGATTTCAACAGCGCTTAAACTTCAGTTGCCTTTATAGACCTCACTGCCGTCTATGATACGGTTTGGAGGCAGGGCCTCATTTATAAATTACTTAAAGTCACATGATGAAAACAACAACTGCGCTTATCAATAATATGCTCAGTAATAGGTCATTCCAGGTTGTTTTGGGAATCAAAATAAGTGGAAACAAATTATTGAATAATGGGCTATCCCAGGGTTCTGTCCTCTCTTCGATGTTATTTAGCTTATATATCGCCGACATGCCAGATACCATATCCATAAAATTTGGATATGCAGATGACTGGGCTCTGGCAACAAGTAGTGGTTCAATAGAAACTACAGAGACAACACTGACGACTGACTTGGACTCTTTTGGTAGATATTTCAGGAATTCGTGTCTTCAACCGAATACCAACAAGTCTGAGACCTGCTGCTTCCACATTAATAATAAACTTGCCAACAGAGAACTTCAGGTTTATCTTAATGGACAACTTCTTCGACATAATAATACCCCGAAGTACTGGAATAACTCTTGACAGGACTCACATTTAAATAACTCCTCATGAACATATCGGCTAAAATCAAGACTCGAAACAATATAATTCAGAAACTGACTAGAACATCTTGGGGAGACTCTGCGACGACGCTTAGATGCTCAGTTCTTAGTCTTGTATTTTCCACCGCCAAATATGGAGCTTCGGTGTGGATCAACAGCGTCCACACCCATCTGGTTGACAAACAGCTCAATAATACTATGCATCTTATTTCAGGGACAGTCAAGAGTACCTCCCATAGAATGGCTCCCTATTTTAGGCCATATTCCTCCACCATTGAGAAGAGCCAATGCCTTATGCAGGGAGTATAGAAAGAATCAAGAAAATCCCAACTTTCCAGTGCATAAAGACGCTTCAAATTTAATAAGTAGATTGAAATCGAGATATCCTTCTGCTAGTACTGCTATAAGAATGCTAGAGGACAATTTTGACGTCAATCAAGAGTGGAGACTACAATGAGAGGTGCCAGACCTGCCGAACCTTCCATGCATTGAAGAACAACCACCTAGATATGATCTTCCACGCAAAACTTGGATTACACTACCAGTAAATCGGCTAAGGACTAACTACGGTCGATGTGCAGAACTTTTTTACAAGTGTCAGAAAATTTGTTCCCCACAGTGTGATTGTGGAAGTGAGAAGCAGACCATTCGCCATATTCGCCAAGAATGCCCAAACGTTATGAGAGCATACGAAGGAGAGGAACGAGATTTCGTGGTTCCAACACTTGCGACCATTGACTGGATTAATAACTTAGATATAAACTTGTAATATCTGATTGATAGAAGAATCTTAATTTTCGTATTTGTAAATTTTTTACTGGTGTTTGCAAATTTAATGTGTTTGTCTTATACACATAAATTTAGAGATGTCGAGTTTATATATATATATAGTTCTTATATATAGTATGTAGTTCTATTGCTGTTCATGTGCGAGCGTATGAGTTCACGCGTACCAGTATCTAATGGTATAATATGCGAGTCAGGTCGCGTCTCCAATATTTTCTTCCTGGCCAATATTTTCTTTGAGGACTTCGAGGATAAAGCCATCTCTAAAGCAACATTAAAGCCTTTAACATCGCTCCGCTATGTAGACGATATATTCCTTATTTGGGAGTATGGTGTAGAGAATCTTCACATCTTTCTAAATCATTTAAACAACTTCCACCAAAACATAAAATTTGCTGTCGAGTTTCAAGAAAATGGTTCCCTTTTATTTCATGACATGAAACTTAGTAAGATGTCTGACTCTTTAAAAATCTCAATCTTCAGGAAATCAACACACACACGGATAGATACCTATATGCATCCTCACATCACTATCCTCCATAAGAGTTAGGCATCATTTCCACATTAGCCCACCGTGCACGCTCAGTATTGTCCGATGAAGAAGAATTAAAAAATGAATTAAAATATCTAGAAAGAACTTTCTCTAATAATGGATACTCTTACGAAAACATCAAGAGGAAACTATACCAGGACCCTCGAAACAACACAGAGACTCTTATCAACACCAAGGGTTATATTTCTTTACCTTACATCAGCTCACTCTCCCTGAAACTAGGAAGAATTTCGAAAAAAGTTAATATAAAAACGTGTTTCTCAACTCTTCCAAAACTAAGGTCAGTTCTAATCCACCTCAAGCAAGCTCATAGCCTCCTTCAGTTCCCCGGTGTATATAAAATAATATGTGATTGTGGGAGACCATACTATGGCTAGACTGAGAAGTCAATCCTCCTACGACTAGAGATGTATCAGAGAGACATTTCATACAATAGAATCACAGCAAGCGCACTCTCAAGTCACGTCTTATTCTCAGTGAACACAAACGATGAAGGCCGCCAACACGGAATAGATTTGAATGCAACATCAAACGTTTGAATTTGTCAAGATGAAGTGGAACGTCGTATCAAAATAAATTATCCTAGACCCTTCTCACATCAACAGCAACCTCAGCTATAGTCTACCTGACTCGCATAGTTGCATAGTGACTACCATTAGATACTGGCGTACGCGTGAACTCATACGCTCGCACATGAACAGCAATAGAACTACAGCACAGACTATAACGACAATTCAAACTTAACTTCAGTTTACAAGTCTCTTATTATAATGGTAGAGTGCTTTTTATGAATTTTTTCATTTGCTTTAAGTGTTCCCACACCTGAAAAGTTATTTTTGACGAAACATGTTTTGTGCTTCATTAAATCATTAAATTAACTTGTTATCTTTTTTCTCGGTTTCAGTCAGTCAAAAAAACATGAGCATATCTACTTACCGAGTCAATATAAATGATGATCATATATATATATAAAAAAAAAAAAAAATCAGCTAACGCCTTTTTATTCCCGTATATACGGGAGTAGGCGAGGCCATTTAGCCCTGTCTAACTTTTGGAGACTGATACTAGGGGGAGACGCCCTCTGGCGCCTACAGCGCCCAACCCCCCACCCCCTGTTCCAGACTGGTAGACCAGTTCTCCTTGAATTCTGATGACTCGAATTTCGAAGACTCGACATTTCAAAGTAGCCCCTGAGTGTCGAGTCTTCAAAAGGGGGAGGGGGCCTTCGTCCCTTGGCGCCTACGGCGCCCAACCCCCCGAGTTCCTCACTGGTAGGCCGGTTCTCCTTGAATTCTGATAACTCGAATTTTGAAAACTCGAAAGGGGGTTCCGTCCCCCCCCCCCCCGAGTTCCGGACTGGTAGGTCGGCTCTCCTTGAATTCTGATGACTCGAATTTTGAAGACTCTACACTCAGTGTAGCCCAAAAAACATGACACAAAAACGTTACATAAAAAGGCTTATTATTTTATATATATAGGGTAGATATACACTATCTACCAATAATTGTCTGGACACTTTAGCAATTTACAACTGATAACAGCTGGTGGAATAACTCTTGACAGGACTCTGATATTTAAATAACTCCTCATGAACACATAGGCTAAAATCAAGACTCGGAACAATATAATTCAGAAATTGACCAGAACATCTTGGGGAGATGTTCTGGTAATACTATCAGGATATTAGGATACTAGACATACCCTAATATCGGGTACGATCAAAGCCTAAGGATCACCTCCCGCACCCTTTGCGGGAGGGTTTCCGCTAATATGCGGCAGATATCAGATGGAATTTGTCACCATTCTTCCAGTGGCGGCCCATACATAAGCACTGCGACACTGCAGCACCCTGAAGGAAAAAATTAAAATTTTAAATTTTGTTTGTGTTTATAAATAATAACAATGCTTACAACATTATATAAATGCAATAGAACATGCTAAAGGTTACAGCTTATGTTTTCACATTGATTGAATTGTTAATAATTGGAATTGTTCGATTAACGCTTTAGATTACGAAACAGATGTACTGCGATCTAACGCCGATATTCGTTTGCGCTTGTCATTGCACGTTACGTCATTCCTACGCTGCCCAAATAGCAGTGTATTTTTAGTATCCAGACGCACGTTATTTCTGTGAGATATGAAACGGTTATTATTGGTGCTTGTGCATGGTGAACTATTTTTTGTCAATCTTATTTTATTTTGTTAAAATAACATATAATTATTTATTTATTATAGATATAAGGCTGAATTATGACGCGTATCACTGTTGAAAATATGAAAAGAATTATAAGGTTGGTCGATTGATAGAGCCTCTGCTACTAATGGCTCAGTTAAGTAAGTTTGAGCGCGGGTAGTAGTTGGAAGGGATCCCATCGTTCGATGCTGTTGGCACACTCTCCCTCAATGAGTCTTTGGACTAACTGGAGGTGTCAAATAATAATAATAATAATAATATTTTTCAATTATCGTTACACGAAAGAAATGCACTGCGATCTAACGCATATTCGTTTGCGCTTGTCATTGCTATTGATACGAAATTTTTATTATTGGTGTTTGTTCGTGGTGAGAATGAAATATTTTTAATAAAGCAGTTTTTAATATGTAAATTTATTTATTAATAAATTCGTTACTGATTAGGAAAAAAGGTTTTTTTTATTATTTTATTTATTTATTTATTTTTTTTATATGCAGCATTTCTGCTTAAAATTTTTTCACCAGCCGCCACTGCATACCTCCATCAAAGCGACATTGAGTTCAGCAACAGATCGAGGATGTGTTTCTCTGGAATAATCGCCATTCTAATTTGTCTCCCACAAGTGTTCGATGAGCGCAGAGTCCTTACTCTGCGCAGTTGTTTAACACCCATCTCTTCATACCATTCCATAACAGCTGCAGCTTTCTGTCATTGGGTATTGTCGTCTTGAAAGTAACACGAGTCAGTTCCATAAAAACTCTACAGTGTAGGCAGAACCTGATTATCCAGAATATCAAGATACTGAGATGCCTTCATGGAACCACAGAAAATGACCAGTGGTCCCACTCCAAACCATCTGAATGCACAAAACACCATTACTCTTCCACCACCAAACTTTAGTGTGGGTACAACATACTGTGGTAACAAGCGTTCACCAGGCATCTCCACACCTACATCCTGATATCAAATTGGAAATAGGTGATCCTTGATTCATCGCTCCAGGGTACCATTTTCCTCTGGTCAATTGTCCAGTTCACAGGCTCTTTGTTCTGGCTCTTCCGTGGACATTCAGTAAATGGAGTTCTTTATGTACAATGCTAGTGCTTCCCATGGTATTACTGGCGTTCTGGAACTCATCACGGATGGTCTGTGCCAATTGTGGGCTTTTCTTGCCTGCCATCCGTTATAACACCATCCTGACCCAGTCAGTTAGTTTCGGCGGCCTCCCTGGGTATTTTCATGCACTAATGATGCCAGCACGTCTCTATTTGTTCAACACATCACCAACCGCTGATTTTGGATGCTCCAGTTGAGAGGCAATGGCATATATGGATATGCCACCAATGTGAGAACCCATGATGACACCTTTCTCGAAGTCACTGAGTTCACGTTGTTTTGCCATACCACCTGTTTTCAACTGTTTTGATGAAATACTGCTATCTGTAATCTGTTCACCAGTTTTTATGTTATTAACAAACCTGGAATGTTCCATAACTTCAAATAATAATGGTGTCCAGACAATTATCGGAAGATAGAGTATGTACATATATATTTCAAAATTTTAAATTTAAAATGCCCTTTATTCCCTATAGGGAGTGGGTGAGACCTTTTTAACCTTACATAATTTTTGGATATTTAATTATAATTTAATTTTAATTATATTAATTGCAGTATTAATATTAATATATTAAATTTATTATATTTAATTAATTTCAGAACTTGTTTGCCAGTCTCTTCACTGAATGCCGCTTAAAATCAGCAATTTTCTTAGACCAGCTATCTTTGTTTGGCCAGCAGTGGAGATTGAACTGCCCACTCAGTCTCAAACTAAAATACTCTCGCTTATTGCCTATAAAGGATTATGTTGATAACAACACAATTGACTATGCCTAAATATGTATTGAAGATGTGGTGCATTTTTTTTACTGTTTATTTCTTTTAAACGATAAAAATTATACAAGTTAAGTATATGGCATTCCTTAGCCCTAATTTTTTGGGTTCCACTTTTATCATTGCGGGTAGCTTAGTGCTATGTATACATATTTACTCCTTATGCAACTGTGTATGTTTTATTGAACGCTTTGCTAAAATGTAATGCTGGTCATGAAAATTTGTTCGATCAGCAGCAGTGAGCAGAGCAATGATTACTGTAGTATTGCATGTAGCATTCTAGAGAGGTAATGTAGCCAGGTTTTTAAACGCATTTTAAGTGCCTTTTATGGTGTGACAGAGTCGATAATTGGTAAAATATCCTATCAATGGCACCCATGTGACACTACGCCATTCATTGGTAAAGGAATGCCAAAGCATTTCTATGCCACTGCAGAGAGGTAACAAGATATCTTTTGTCTCTCCAGTAAAACTGAATTAAGCAAGGCATTTATTCATTCCCAAAACACACAAAGGGACATGTACCTGCTTTCCTTAAAAATTCAAACTGTGCAAATGCAGAAAGAAAACACAAAGTGGAGTCCACACATCAGTAACATTTCTTATTATCTAAAAATATTCTATCAGTAATCGAAAACTTGTTTATGAGAGATCACGTGCATATTTATAAAGAAACTAAACTTGTTTCCAGTTTGATATAAATGCATTCACCTGGAAATATACACTAAATTTAAACATAAAAAATTTCTCTAAAATTTTTATTCCCAAAGGAAGTATGCCGAGCTCGTTCAGTATAGCTAGTTTTTTGAAAATTAATAAGTAGCTAGGCTTGACCATCCAGCTATTACATATATTGAGCTAAAAACTATCACCGAATCGAAGCTTTCAGGGAAGAGACTATGTCTCTGCCATCTCAGAGACCCTCCCAAAACCATATTTGATATATATATTAAACCTGAAATAACGCAAGTTCTGTGATCATTTTTGAAATGTGAGGATAAAAATCCGAGTTTCCGTGAAGTAGATACCTACATGTGCCAAAGATCGGTTAATTCAGGAACCTGAAAAGAAACGCCTAGAAAAACGTTTCTGTAGTCGGCAACTAGAATCAAACTATAACGCCCTTTCTGAAGAAGCCTATCACGAAAGCAAATGCCATTTTCACAGGGGAAAACAGGCGTCGTACGAGAAACTTTGCATTCACACAAAATAGCAATCTGGTGGATAACAGATAAAGCTTCTGGCAAGATGAACTTGACCGCTGGTTCATTAACCATTTATTGGTTTTTGAGAAAAAAATGCTTTAATTAGGATTGTTTAGTGAGCACTTGGCTCACCCATTGTGGACTGATTAGCAGTGTATTTCATAATTATCTGCCCAGTGCTGTTTTGTGGCGTTTGTATCTTGAAGACACATGTTCGTCGTAGTCCACTCCTGGCGGATTAATGGGTTAGAGGAGTGGTTGCATTTGCAAAGTAGTTTGCAGCCATTCCGTGTAGGGAGGTTGCAATATTTTCGATATCGGTTTCTTGATGAAACAATGCATTCGTCATGAATTATGGAACGTTTGACCCCATGCGGAAGCACTGGTTTTGTATGAATTGTATTTTTTTGACGTTGGAGTTCAGTGTGTAAAAGATCGTTATAGGTTTTAGCCAACTAGAGGAAATGTTTTGCTAAGCCTTTCTTCGGCCGGTTCCCGAGTTTATCCATGACATTGATAAATAGGGTTCTTTCCCCCCTCCCTGCTAATTCGGGTTTTAACTCGTAATCTGAAAAAACGACCGTAGAACTCATACTGTTGAAAACATTAATACTAGTGTTAAAGTGCAGTGCCACGACATTACGGCAGTTTTCTTCTATTCTCCTGAAATTAGCTTTCGCTCGCTATCAATAGAGATTTAAAAGAAATGGAGACTGGCTGCTCATCTGTCTTCAAGAAAGGCCAAAGCAGCTCGTTGTTACTTCCTTTTGGGAATGAAAAGCGTTAGAACATTTATTTTCATTTATTTAAGAAAAAGAAAACATTGCGTTTCTTCAAATAAAAAAGGCAGAATTCCGGCTCGCCTTTGGCTACATCAGGAAGTTCACATTGTCTTCTCCAAGCGTTTGGATGGCAGTTAATCAATCACTCACTCACTCATTGCTGAATTGAATGGTTATTTTTTGCTGTGTGTGTGTGTGTGTGTGTGTGTGTGTGTGTGTGTGTGTGTGTGTGTGTGTGTGTGTGTGTGTGTGTGTGTGTGTGTGTGTGTGTGTGTGTGTGTGTGTGTGTGTGTGTGTGTGTGTGTGTGCGCGCGCCTCCGACTGTAATATTCAATGAAAGGCTTGCTTATGTCATTTCTTGCATAAATTCTTCTTGAAGCCCGCACGGATTCAGTGACTGACACATGCTGAAACACCGAATAGATAATGGTGTTTTAGAGAAGTGCTGTAGATGAAACCCTCGGGAGGTAAGAAGAGGGAGTTCTTTCTCCTCTGATCTGCATGAAATGGAACCAAAGGATTCTTGATCTACGTTTGGAGGAGCTACAGGCAGTGTCCATAGCTTCAGTTAGAATAAACTACTTTATAAGACAGATTAGATATGCGTGCTCCAAGCTTCTCGGCTATTGCCGACAAAGAAACGATCTGATTTTAGTAACAGTGGAAGTTAATTTGCATATTTATATAGACTCACAAGATGCAGCTATACATGTATATGCAGAGAGAGAGAGAGAGAGAGAGAGAGAGAGAGAGAGAGAGAGATGCTGAATACGCCGACATTGGGAAATGCTGTGTTACCGTGAAGCTGTTAGACTGCACCAGTAGAGAGGCTTCAGAAGCCACAAGCTGAAGTGATTCCAGTAGAAATCTATAAACCTTGTGATGTTTTGATGTTTGGCAAGCGTTCAATAATGACAGATTTCAGTAAGACGTTTTAGAGGTTTTTCCATTTCCTGTTTTATGAGGCACCCTTTGGTTCTCTCCGGTTTTCTGTTCGAGAAATGGAGACTTAAGTGTTTTTTCTGAGGAGTTTTGGAAAAAATTAGTAATTCTAAAATGTGATCAAGACCAGCCTCTTGTTGGGTAGCTTATAGAACACTATAAGATTGTTCAGTTGGTTGTGTCCCTAAGAATCATCTAATTTGCTGTTTGAAACTGATAGAAGTCTTCAGTAATTATTAGTACCTTGAGGGCATTCCAGAGCATGCTAGCAGCCATCAAGTTGATGGTTACCACTCTTCCTGAAGAGTGGAAACCATCTAACTGTGGAATCAATCGAGAAAGAAACGCGGAGGACTGTAAATAATGTAAAGCTTTTCATGTAGTTTTCAGAATGTTTTCAAAAGTGGTCGCAGACATGTGTTTCATCTGAAGAGTTCCAAGAAGAATTCTTTTGAAGGATATTATTTTCAATGGAGATTAGGGGTTAGCCTTCTTTCTTGAGATAGCTTACTGTTGCGTAATTCGTGTAGTTGGCTTTATTCCACATGTAGTATGTAATTGCTCTTTCAACATGATGGAAAACGTCGTCAGAAGGCGCTAGTACTTTGAGGATATGCTACAGCAATGCAAAACCTCGCCAGTTAAATGTAATCCTTAATTCTCATAATAGTAGGCATGATTCCTCTTTCCTGTTTAAGGCCTTTTCCCAGCAAACCCAGTCCTATCCACTCTTGTAAATATAAAAGTTCGAAGTCCATTGTAGTCATTATTGGTGTCTTTATTCACCCCAGAGAAGTTTTTTTTAAACTTATTAACAAAATTGCAATTTACTGTCATAAGAACATGAAATCGAAATTGTCTAATCATTAGGAGATAATAAGCCCAACATCATACATCATTTAATAAGGCATATTTTCAAATGATAATACAGACCTGAAAAAAAGTTCTGTTTCTGAGAAAGATTAAACTTGAAATAATGTCGGAAAGAACAATAATGCTTTCTAAAACTAGATAACTGTGTGTGTGTGTGTGCGTTTTCCTCCAAATAGGTAGTAACCCTAACAGGAGGTAATTTATTCCTACATGCTCCATTGCATACAATGCATATATTACATGAAGCTTACAAGTACTGATTAACATTGACATTTATACTTTTGTATCAATATTCATATTTACATTTATAATTTTACATCTATATATACAAATTCCGACCTTCTCATCCATATTTATATTTTATACGTACATATATTTACACTATATAATTTATACAATATCAGTAATTTATGTTAGATTACATCCACTGGAAGTTGATCTTATTAGCAAATTTAATTAGTTCTGAGTAATAATTTTCGATAAGTCTCTGTTTTAACACTAGCCACTTGTCTCCGGAAGTAATGACGTGTTGTATTAGGGTATCCGGATGGAATCCAATAGCTGACAGTCGTAAAGTATGTGGTCAGCATTCTGTTGAAGGTGTGGACTACAAATGCATAATGGTGATTCCAGGATATGGAATCTATGTAAGTAGTGTCTTAGTTTTCCATGTACCGTTAGTAGCGTCGTTAATCCTGAAGAAACGATGTCTTTTCAGCAGGAGTCTGCTTCTGATGCTTTGCAAGAGTTCTTTTGTTGTTGATCCGTTTTTTGATGTCCTCTATTCTTCTTCTTCCCACAAGTCTAGGCTTTTCTTTTCTGCAAGTGTTTTTATAGTAGATTTCGAGTACTTCTGGTAACTTGTTTCTAGCCGTTCGTTTCTAGCTGCTTCTTTAGTCAGCTGATCAGCTCTCTCGTTTCCTGCTACCCCAGTATTTTGTCGGTTTATCTGCCAGCAGAACTTGATTTCCCATCCCTCTAGAGTGAGATTCCAAACCAGATTTCTTGTCTGTTCTATTAATGCTATATGATTGTTCTGGTTTTTTATGCCGTCTATAGTGCTTCTGCTATCACTGTAAATTGTTGTTGTCTTTTGATGAGAGGTGTTGAGTTCTAATTCCCGGAGATATGTAAGTGACTGAAATATAGCAAGTTGTTCTGCTTGGTTGTTGGAACAGAGAGGATGCAGTCTAAAGCAGCGTTCTTGTATAATGGACTGTCTGCTGTATGCAATGAAAAAACAACTGACGTTCCCTTCGGTTTTGCTTCCGTCAGTGTATATTTGGCAATCGTCGCTTTCAGAGATTTCCTTCTCCTTAATATCTGTTCTCTTTGCTGGGTGAGGCCACCTACTGCAGTGAAGCGGGCGTTCGTAAAAATCTGGATCGATGTTGTAACTTGCATTATATCTTCAAGAAGTGACGTCATATATAAGAGATAATTCTTGTATTTTCAGGCAGATCGGTGTTACCGCTGCAATAATGCAAGCTACCACGAAAGATATTGTCCTGTATCCTTTGATTATGCGTATGGCTATAAGGCGTTGAACTCTGTTTAGTTTTTGTCGGTTTATCTTTGTTTTTAGTGTATGTTTCCAGGCAGGTACAGCATAAGAGATCAGTGGTAGCATAGCTCCGGTATATATTGTTTTCAGCGCTCGTTGGACTAATCCCCACTTAATCCTTGCCGACTTAGCTAGGAGGTTTACTACTTGTAAGCTTTTTTTCGGCAACATATCAGATGTGCTTATTAAAACTAAATTTTTCGTCTACTGTTACCTCTAAGTATTTTAGCTCACTGCTACCTCTAGAACTTCTCCGTTTAGGAAGACCGTTACAGGTTGTTTTGATTTTTTGCGTGAGGTGTGGAGCACTTTAGATTTGGTGCTATTGAAGGTAACTTTCTTCTCGCGTGCCCACTCTGCAATTTTAAAGAGTTCTTCGTTGACCGTTATTTCTAACCGTAAACCGTCGCGTCCCCGAATCATTATCATCGCATCATCGGCGAAAGCTATGATTTTGTTTCAGTAGTGAAAGGAAGTCTTAATAGTGAGTCGTACTGGATGTTCCAGAAACCTGGCCCACAGCAGGAACCTTGGGGACAGCCTCGTTTGACTTCTTTCGTTACAGTTGTGGTTTTTAATGTCATGGTTGCTCTTCTGTCTGTAAAATAATTTTTTGTAAGGTAGAATAAGTTTCTTGGCCATTTTAAATCTGTTAATTGATTGATTGTGGTTGGCCACCACGCAGCATCGAGGGCTCCTTGTACATCGAGTGAGATCAGTAGTACGTCTTTTTTTTTTTTTTTCTGTAGACTGTCTTCTGTGAACTCTTTAACCTCCATAATTGCGTCTACTGTGCTGGACTGAGGTCTAAATGCATATTGATTGCTGCTTAATAGCTTACCAGCAACGTTTATGAGACTGATTGGTCTGTATTTGCTAATTTCGTCGGATGTTTCTTTTCCTGGTTTGATTATGGGTATAATTTTTGAGCGTTTCCATATCGAAGGAAATCTTCCTCTTTTTAGGCATTCATTGTAAACTGTTGTTATGAATTCGGGTAATTCGAGAAACGCTCTTAGGAGTATATCGCTGGTTATTCCGTCTTCTCCAGGAGTTTTCCTTGCATCCATTGATCTTAATACTGACTCGATTTCATTAGCTGCAAATAAGTCGTCGTCAGGAGTGTCTATGCCTGTTTTCATTCTTTGTCTGTAACTATTGTGGGTTGCTTCATCTGTTGATTCCTCGTCATCGGGAATAAACTTCTTTATCATAATAGCTGCAGTTTCTGCTAACTTTTTAGTGTAGGTGCCGTCTGTTTTCTTGATAATTGATAATAAAGGTGCTGTCTTATTCTTGCTTGCTGCTAATTTATATATGCAATTCCAAGGATTCGATATGGTCGAAACTGTACAGAATTTTTTCCATGATTCTGTTTTCGTGTTTGTGATTTTGGACTGATAGCTGTATTTGACTTTATAGTATTTCTGTCTTCCACTCTCTCTTAAATCTTGGTTATTGTATGTTCTTTGGTATAGTCGTCTGTATGCGTTAACACGTTTTCTTAGGACTGTTAGTTCGTCGTTCCACTAAGGTACTGACTGATTTTCTTCCATCGATGTTTAGCTTTTTTGGGTGTCTTAGTGTTTGGTCGCTGGATTTTATCAGACCTGATGAAAGCGCAGAAGTAAATCTATATCGGTTTGTACTGATGCCTAGATGGTTAGGTTTTTGTCTAAGCTGAGCTGCTGTTCGCATTAAAGTTGTGATGTTCTGAGATTAGGCGTGAAAATTCTCTTTTTAATGCTTTTTATAAATATCTCTAGGTTGGCTTTATTAGTGAAGTACTACTTGATGTTAATGCGATTGTTTGTGTTGCGTATTCCGTTCAAGTTTTTGTTACTGATAATGAAACTTAAAATGCGATGATTAGAACAGTTTTCCTCTTTTTCGCATTTCCATTCAGAAACCCGAGGTAAAATAGCGTTGTTTGCCATTGTTACATAAATGAAGCTGCTTCCTCTGATATTTTCAAATGACGGAGTGTTACGGTCATCGTTTAGTATGTGTAGGGAATTTGATGCTGTGAACTCTTTCAAATTTTTACATCTATTGTTTGTGCTTTGGTTAAACCATAAAACCGAACGAGCGTTGCTATCTATTCCAAGAATTAGGCCTTGATTGGTGGTAAAATCCACGATGTTGCCTATTTTTTCTAAATCGTGTTTTATGTCAGTGTGATAGTCAACATACATACTCGCAGCAAAAGTTTTAATTCCTCTGTACGTAATTTCTATAAGTACCGAATCCTCGTTGCTGTGCTGAGTAATTAATATTGCCTCGATTTCAGGATTTACCACAAGTATTGCAGATCTCTTTTTTTCTGATCCTTTAGAAAATATTTTATAATTACTTGGAAAGCTGCATTTTTTGTTGTTGATGTTGTAGGGGTCTTGTATTAATGCTATTCCTATATTTTTTCTATTTATGAGTTCTGTTAAGTTATTTACAGCCTTTATGGAGCGTTGAAGATTTATTTGAAGGTATGCCAGGGATGTAGTGCTGTTTCTGCTAGCTCTATTATTGCTTTCCATAATCTATATTTTGAATTTTGAGTTGTCTATAGTAGTTATTTTTCTGACAGTCTTTGCTTAGTGCCATGTGTTTGCAGTCGTTTTTGGTTTTTGCATGTTTGTTGTGATTTTGACAATTTATGAAGTTCATCTCTGACTTATTTCGCGGGCACTCGCTGAACTTGTGTTCTTTAGAGCAGAATGGATAGGTGGTTTTCCCCCTGCAGTCTCGTGTGTGATGATGGAATTCATTGCAGTTAAAACACCTCAGAACGTTTACATAGTCTGCACAATGGCAAATTCTTCACAGCATTTTGACACCGGTTTTTAGCAATTTGATCCTCACAATTGGATCGACTTCAATAATTAAATTTTTCTTGTTCGTTTTTTTTTATTTGTCATTTTTATTTGATGAATTTTTGTGTCGGATTGAGTCAATTGCATTGTTCGTATTAATTTCACTGGGAATGTCATATATAATTAGTCTTGGAAGATATTTCCTACTGGGGTTTGCTACTAACGTGTCTTTGCATTCCATCGTGATTTTGTTATGTAGCAAATCCATGTCGGTCTTTTCTTTGGATTTAATTGAGACTCCTCCGTTATTAATACTTTTCATTTTTGTGATTCCGATTTTGATTTTCCTTGGGTCTATTTTTACTTTGATGATATTTTAATCTTCCTCGCTGTTTAATTGAGCTATCAGTTTGATTAGTTTATAGCATGGATTGTTTTCAGATTCGTCTTTGTTTTTAGTATTGTTTTTAACGACATGCGAGTATAGCTGAGTAGGCTGAGCTAAGTTAACCTGTTCCTGTTTGCTTGTAGCAGTCTGTAGTTCTATTGATACTTTAGTTCGTTTTTTGTTTTATCGAAAACCTTCGTTAGTTCGCTCACTGCAGTTGGTATGTTATTTTTTAAATCGTTCCTTAAATTGCCGCTTACTTTGGCTACGTTACGCAGCAAATCTAGGGATTTTTCGAACTCTAATTCTTTCCGTGCCACCATCTTAATGTTACTTAAAGTTGTGGTGTTATAGCTTTCCTATTGAACTGCTACGTTTTCTAAGGTACAAAGTTTAAGATAATATACTTACAGTTTCCTGCTTGTTTCTAGAAGTGATGCGTTCATTCTCTGTGTGTTTTTGCGTGCTTTAATAACGAGGAATGAGTTTATCTAATAAACTCAGATGAATTCTGCACATAATTTTCATCATTTATGTCAATCGATTTCGAGCATTTTAAAGTTTTATTAAAGTTTTAATTTTGGAATATTTTGGAATAATTGCTACCAAAATTCAAAGTGACAGAAACACATTTCGGTTGCTGGTTGTCTAAGTGAAAAGTGTAAGGAAAAGTAAGAGTATTATCCTTATATATTATATTATATTCTTTAATTCTATTATATACTATTATACTAAATCCTTATATAGTATTACATATATACCCGGTAATAAGAATTCTTTTCAAAATTTGAAATTTAGTATCTGTTTTTGAGTTGGCTATCTTTTCTGTCAGTTTCAAGGGTCAGGAATGAAAAGCTCTTGGATTTCCAACAGCATCTCGTTGAATTTTACGGATTCACTAAATTAATTGTTTTGAATTATCTTGGTGTTGAATTTTCAAGAAAAAATAAAATAAAATAAATTTAAAAAATTAAACGTGCACTAAGTTGAATCCACGATTAAAATTTTATTCGATGTGAACTGTGCAGTTTATTTTATTTTATTTTTTTAATTCAGCCATTAATACTCATCCAGATCGCAGATCACTTGCAATAGATGTTTTCCTTCTGAATATCGACGAAACTCTCGAAAGTCACAGTTATCTCCCATATGCTTCTTTTAAAGCATATACAGTACTAAGTAAGCGGGCTATAAGAGTTATTCAAGCTCAAAATAAAGCCTCTCCAAACCAAGAGCACCTGCACGTAGTATAATCTGTTTTAACAAAAGGGTATGACGACCCAATTTCAGTGGTATAACTGATTCAACATTCAGAGAATCAAGATTCAAATAAAGATGAAGAATTGGAGAAAAGTAAACAAAAAGGGATTAAAAAAACTAAATAATTATTATACTAAATTAAATATACAGTGGGGTAAAGAAATATGAAGGAGCAAAAACAAGAACCCTCCTAATGATATCTAAAAATTTTAGAAAAATAAACTAATTAGCTATAATTACTGGAATAAAAACATAAAAACCATATTACAAATACAAAGAGGAAACATGACTAATATGCTGTGTGTATTCCCAGAAGAAAATAAAGAAGAAGCATCTAGGGATTTTACAAACTTTAACAAATTATTAACAACACGAACAAAATGACTACCGCAATTTTTAATGTTGGGCCCATACACGAGGGGTTGGTTGAACAACCTATAGTACGTTAATGATTTAGTGATCTAAATGCTAAAATAAGTAACAAACCAATACAAGACTATAGGAAAAAATATTGAACTACATCAAAATATTGATTAATTAAGATTAACTGACTATGTTCTATTCAATAATTTGAGCATTATTACAAATTCTTTTTAAAGGCATTAAGAAGTGCACACATACACTTGGGAAGCATGAGAACTCAACGTTTATAACTGATTACATAACAGGAGAAAATCACAAATTTAATAACAGATATTCATGGTTTAAAGAAGTACATCCGTTTGCAGTTATTGAAAAACTGTAGATACCTGCAAAATGACTGAAAATGAAAACAAATAAACGACAATAGAAAAAAACAATTGTATTTAAAATAAAATACAATAGTTACAAGAAGAAAATATCAGAAAACTGCGTCACAGACAATTTACTATTTTATTCACAATTTACAATATAGAGATGAAAATATTGAAATGGAATGGAAGAATAGATACAATAATAAAGAAAACAGTCAATGAGAGCGGGAAAAAAACGGAAAAGATAGAGATAATAATAAAATAGAAAAACGAAACGTGTAGAAAGTGGATTCAAGCGAAAATAAACGAAATTATAAGAGAAGGAATGACATGGATACAAGAAAAATTAGAACCTGAAATTAGTATGTAAAAATAAATAAATAAATAAACAAATAGCAACAGAGTTAAATAGAACACGATAATCATCATCATCATCCTGAAGTACCTTAACAAAGAAATTAAAGAACAAAGTACTGTAGTTGTCATAAGTAAAAAGGAAAGGAATAATTACTATGAAAACTTATAAAAATATTAATAATTTTTTCATTACTAGCATAATAAGTAACAGTAACATATTTGAATATATAACATTAGATGAATTAACTAAACTAAAGAAAAGGAAAAACAAAAAACACTAGGAAATGATGGAATACATATGGAATCATTTAAATTGCTGCCTTGAATGTATTATTAAATGGGAACAGGAACAGCTCAAGATGACTAAAAGAAATCCATTATGTTGCTTACTTTTCTACATTTATTACCATTGGGAAATTAATCAATAATTACTCTTGATTCTGTAGCTAGAATTAGGTCAAGAATTCCTGCAAGTTTTTGACTACAATTTTAAAAGAGTTCCTAGCAGTGACCTCAACAGCTCAATCGGTTTCGACGATACCTTCGGTTGAAAAGACCCGGGTTTGAATCCCATTCGAAGAACCATTACAAAGGCTTTTCAGCTGAAGGTGAGTTGCCGAGCTTATGGAGCGAGAGGTTTTTTTTTTTCTCCCAGAAATTCGGGTTTTTCATCCTGAAATCAAGAAAATCACACGCAATTAACAAACAAATTATGCTTATAGAAATAGGGCTAACCATTTTATCCTATTTTATTTTATACGAAATCCGAGGATAATCCGAAAATTGTGGACGCTTACAACCACTGATGATGATGAGTTGATATCATTGGTTTAATTTTTCTTGTTTATAACATGTTTCATAACCATCACCACGAAGCAACAACTCTTCTTCAATCCAGCTTAATACATTTTCAACTTCCCACAGCAACGAATCTCCATACCCTCCCCCCTTCCCCAATTAACTATTTATATAATCAGCGTTCACAGAATTTACTTTATTGAACTATGAAAATTTTGGACACTTCAACTCCCTTCCCCCCTCCGTCTATCCCATGCATATGTAACTCGGTCGCATGGAAGTTCCGATATTTGTCTTTGGCTGGAAACCTAGGTTCGAATCTGTCTATTATACGCAACGAGTCATAATAAGGAATTTTTCAGCTGAACGTGAGTTAAATGGTATCATATGCAGAGGTTTTACTCCCAGAGATTCGAGTTTTTCATTTCACAAAACAGACAAATCGGCAGGAGAATACATGCAATTAACGGACAAACTTAGCCTTAGTCACTACGTTCGCAATTAACACCAATCCAAAATCCTCTCATTCTGAAAAATAAGCGCAGGTATTTTTTTTTTGCAATTTTATTAAAGTTTACGCTTTAAGTTATAAACTTGAATATACCTATTTTTAAAATGATAAAAAAAATAAACGTTCTGATCCCAGGTTGACTCAAACCATCTATATATAGAGAGACTAGATGTTGAAGTTTTCTACTGCACATATGAACATCAAGACATGGTCATTGTTTGCGATGTAACTGAAGATGATACCGATGCTAAACGAGACAGAGAGGAGGAAAAATTGATTGTTTGCCAAAATCATGACAGACTGAATGATTCCAAGAGATGATTCACCTATTCGCAGAGAAGCACGCAAGGAACAGAAAAGTAGTTAATGCATCGAACTATTATGAATAGCCAGAATCCTACATAATACCTTATTTGTAGATTCTACTTTATTCTTTTACTGTTTGTAAGTTAGCCGTATCATTTTTTAATGTTTCTTATACATCTTAAGTCCATTGTAATAAACATAAAACATAATACAAAAAACAACACAGTGTATTTTGTGTTAGTTTCCTTCGGGTTTTAGTCACATAAGCATATTTCATAAGTCTATATATAATTCTCAACAGAATAGCATGGTATTTATGTTTCATGAACGGAATTATATTATTTAGAGGAGATAAATTACCAAAGTAAGTACACTTCCTTTTAAGGTAAAGCAACTAGTATATAGCTCTAAACTGTAGTGGCGTAACGACATTCCATGCTGCTATACCCCAGAGGTATACAAGCTCTACAACATTCGACCTTTTTATATGAAAGTTGTCCTCCAGCACACTGCTAAATAGGAAATTGTGTGTGTGTGTGTGTGTGTGTGTGTGTGTGTGTGTGTGTGTGTGTGTGTGTGTGTGTGTGTGTGTGTGTGTGTGTGTGTGTGTGTGTGTGTGTGTGTGTGTGTGTGTGTGTGTGTGTGTGGCGGGGGAAAGAGGTGTTTTGCCGCTTCATGTTTAGGAAGTACTTGAAACCTAAGCTGAGAATAAAGTAAACAACCGGTATATATTGCACATTCTATAGAGACTGTCATCCACGACACTGGTAGGACACAGCTAGTACTAGTTGGAGTTCATTAAGAGCCACAATAACGACAACAAAAAAAGTTGGTTTAATTATAGAATCAGATATATGCTTTTAGTTGTCACGACCTGAGACAAATGCTAAACTATCTATCAGTTAAGTATTTGAAAAAATGGAAAAACTGTAATAAATATATGTATTTGCTGTGCAATAGAACTTATCATTCAGCAACCTATTAAGGAAATGTCTATAAATCTGAAGAGGTCAACCAGTTTTTTTTTATTATTATTATTTTATTTCTTTCTCAAATTCAGCATTAATCAACTTCCTTGACCGATATCTAAGTCGGCCAGGGAACTAGTACGCGGACCGCTTAGAGGAAGGAAGCAAAGGAGTGAGCAGTTGGCAGCACGTGCTAGTTCACCGACCCACATGTGGGCTAGACTACTGGTAGCGTCTAGCGTAAGCCAAAGTTTGTAAACAAAGATTACACCGTCTAGATGGAGAATGTTTGTAAACAACACCCGAACTATTGTGTAAGTGATTGTTTATAAACAATTATACGTGCATGAATGCACGTATGATCACTTACATATGAAAATAAAACAGTAATTTCATATTTCCATGTGTGGTGTCACGTCATAATCAGAACATAATAACAAACACACTTTTAAGCCATCAAGCCCCCCAGCATATTACTATGACGAAATAAAGATATCAACATGTGAAAAATAACTTCATCATGAAGTTATAAATTATAATAAATTTCTTATTTGGAATTCCCAGTAGTACGTATTCTCTCTACCTTGAAAACTGCAGGTACTCTCCACGTTTCTGTATTTGTTGTTGAAAAAACTATAATCTGACGCCATAAACAAAAAGAATTACAATAAATTGTAACTGGTCAGTTTTATTCGTAAATTTTACTTAAACTTTTCTAATTCAGTTTGGAAACCGAAATTTTCTGCAGGTGATTGCGGGAAACGTCCATAGAGTTTTCTTAAAATATTCCACAGTTGTTATTACCTAACCCCATCTTATTGCTATGAAAAGATCATTAAAATCTTTGTTTCGTTAAAATCCAAGATGCATTTCACTGATCCTGTAACAAGTCAAGAAAAAAGATCCGAGTTCATCGCGATAAAAGGATATTAGATAATTAAGTGATAATAATTTGAACACCAATCTAGAGGAAGACTTAGGGAAAAAAAAATAATAATAATCATAATCATAAAAAGGCGTTAGCTAATTTTTTTTATAATCATAATTTAGAAAACCACACCTTAAATAGTTCAGACCTAATGGTGAGTTTTGATATCACCTCATTTTTCACTAGTGTACCATTGATTGAAACACTTAACTTACTAAATTCACAATTTCCCCCAGATATATTTCAGCTATTTAAATTCACAGTACAGGCAGGTTATTTTACTTGGAAAGGGAAAATATACAAACAATTAGATGGGACAGCTATGGGTTCGCCCCTTTCTCCCCCCTCCATAGCCAATTTCTACATAGAACATCTGGAAAAATTAGCTATCAACACAGCCACTCTCAAACCTAGTCTCTGGCTACGCTATGTTGCTGATGTGTTTGCTATTTGGCCACATGGCCCAGACACATTGAATACATTTTTAGTGCATCTAAATAGCCAGCACTCTAAAATCCACTTTACAATGGAACTAGAAGCCAATGACTGCCTACCCTTCCTGGACACACTGATCACCCGTCTTCCAGAAGGTTCCTTATCATTTTCGGTTTATAGAAAACCCGCACATACAGGGAGATACTTACACAAACAATCACACCATCACCCTTTTCAACAATATGGTATCTTAAAAACACTAACCCATAGAGCTAGAGCAATCTGTTCCGATGACATTGCTCTCACTACAGAACTTTCTCACCTACGACACACCTTCTTAACCAACGGTTATAATCCCCATAAAATATATAACATACTAAATTCTACCCAGAAATCCCCTCTATCTACCACAGAAGACTACAACAAAACTATCACCATCCTATGCATTAAAGGCACATCTGAAAAGATATCTAGGGTGCTTAACAAACACCAACTACGCACAGTATTTAAACTTTATGTAAAATTAGCAACTCCCATCCGTTCACCTAAGGACAAATGCACTCCTTTATCACATCCAGGGTCTATGAAGTGCCCTGTTCTTGCCATCAAGCCTACTACGGACAGACAGGAAGAACTGTGGACATCCGCCTCAGTGAACACAAAAAATATATCCGACACTTTCGCTATGGCAAGTCGGTTCTGGCAGACCATGCTTTGGATACCCCTGCACACAGGATCAATTGGAAAGAAACAAAAGTAATGCACAGAAGCTTCTACAAGTCAGAGAGATTGTTCCTGGAATCAACAGAAGCCTTAAAACATACTCCAAACCTTAACAAGTATGGCTGTATAAATCTACCAAAGATTTGGGAGACAGTCATCTTAAGACCAAATTAATATTTATTACTTTTATTTTATTTCATTTTTTCAAACTTTCTAAGACTATCATTTGGACTACTATTTCAAAACTTTGAATTTTTTTTTAAACCTAGATGGCGCCATATTAGGACTTTAGTCTTGTGTTGCACGCTGCAATTACTTTTACTAGCCCCACTGTTACACCAAATTGTGGTTGTTTTGCATTTGTAACAAACTTTGTGTTGTGTCCTCTAAAGATGCTGGATATAATACCAGCGAAATATTAGCTTTTAAGTTAATAAATAGTTATTTTCTTAATCATCTGTGTTCATATCAAACTGTGAAATCTATTACAAAAATAATCATAGTTCTGTTTTGCAGACTGTAGAAATAACTGCGTACATTTACTGCATAACTATTCCTAACATCCACTCACAATAAGAAATACAAGGATTCTAAATTAAAATGTAATTCAATACTTAAAAAAAATTATTGTCTCTTTTATCAAAATATATAACGTATTTCTGGCTTCTCTAGCTCGCTATAATGATCTATAAATTATAATAATTATTCCCACAACTCTATTTAATATTTGCTTCCCTAAGAAAAGTGTAAGGATTTTTTTTCTTGAAAACTCAGAGGTTCAGATAAATGCGCATGAAAAAACCACTGACACCTCATAGACCTCATTAGCATTAGTTATTCCTGCAGTCATTCTAAAGAAAGCAACGGAAACCTTAATTTTTCTCGAATAGTGCACACATCACTGACAAACCATGTAGCAAAGCAAGGTACTATACAAGGAATGCAAACAAAAGTCAAGATTTCAATCAAGTGACATCACAAGCTACCATATTGGCCATCGGTCAGTTTACGACCACGTTACAAATGGACCATCCCAGATCAACTGTGGCATCAACCGAGATGGTGAGAAGAAAAAAACTCGAAAAACACGTGGACAGTCCACATTGAAAGGATCAGAAAGTGCTATAAAAGGTTGACGTGCATCCCTCCCATCGAGCATCAATGGATTATCTCAACCAGGAGTTTAAAACATCAAATAATAATCTGATAATAATAATATGAAATAATAATAGAATAATAAAAATTAATATTATTATTGCAGGGAAATGCTCATATTTATAGCACACAGGACTCGAATGTTATTAGTTTTATGAAGGAAACCATTTCATATTTATTATTCACGTTGATTTACAGTGCAGCTTCGAACTCGCGAAACAAATTGTTTCCCTTGGTTCTCTCTCTCTCTCTCTTGTATAACTGACAGATATTTAAACGAATGTTAATAAGTTTCTTCTATACGTTGAATCATTTCTCGTGTCCGGGATCATCATAAAATAAATGCGCCCACACACACACACACACACGCACGCACGCACACAAACAAACAAACAAATAATTAATCAGTATTGAACTTCCAGGGAATTATTTAAAAATACTTTAAATAATTTAATTTTTATGGCAAAATAAAGATATGAAGTAAAGAAACGCGATTTTAAAATATTTAATTATAGAGACTGTAATGAATTATTATTCAATGCCTCGACAATTAACAAATAACATGAACTCACATACATATGCCGAGTTGTATTCTTTCTGCTTGAGATCAGAAAACTTCTCTGACCTTCATAACGGATTTTGGGGACTTTTTTTTTTTTTTTTTTTAACGTACCTTCTTCCATCATAAAGTATAACAAATCTTCAGTCCCAACGTCCATATAATAGTAAGATATCCCGATTATTATACATAACGAAAGAAAATTATGTATAAATACAGGAAAATTTCATCAAAATTTTTAGACAAATTTATTT
Organism: Typopeltis vanoorti; assembly: GCF_054136105.1. NCBI lineage: Eukaryota > Metazoa > Arthropoda > Arachnida > Uropygi > Thelyphonidae > Typopeltis > Typopeltis vanoorti. The sequence continues at coordinate 113,992,053 of NC_143564.1, forward strand.
ATAATTTTGAAACTCAATAAAAATATTAAAATCAATACACTATCGTAAAATAAATAAATATTTGCATATCTGCATCTGTTTATACTCAACACATTTTTGTGTTGAAAAATAAATGTTAAATAACTTTTAAAATGGCATTATGAATGCCATTTTAAAAATTAACCCCTCCCCAAAAAAAAAAATAAAATAAAATAAAATAAAACGCTTTAACTCATTTGTGATACGACAGCATTCTGCACAAATCGGTTTCCATTACTTTTTGCCCCCTGGAACTCAAAGAGTCATCAGTTAAGTAGAAAGCATAATCAACTTTTTTCCTCAAACAACCAAATTGATATTATTAAAATAAAAAAAAAAAGAAAGAAAAAGAAATCAAGAGAGAGAGAGAGAGAGAGAGAGAGTTCTAAAATGTGCTTTGCGAGATGAGAGGCAACGGACCCGTAGTCAGTGGGAGATCCGATTCAGTTCTGGGAGAAATAATCGACACCTATTAGGAAATGTGACTGAGATATTCAGAGGAAGTGAATGAAGAATGCTCGAGAGTTTTTATACTTTTCTTGTTTTATTAATATAAAACAAAAAAAATATATAATTAATATAATTTAATTTAACCTTTCACTAATAATATTTCAAAATGTTATTTGGCATTATAATTGAAATATACACGTATCGACAGATTTCGCTTTTATTACGTTACTGAAACTGCGATGTCATTTTGTTTTGAAACAAAATGCCATTGCACATCCTCAGTTACATCATGAAGTGCAAATCACTCCTATCCTCGTATTTCGGTTACGAAATCCAAGCATGCTTGGAAGGTTGTGGGCCTTAAAGGCCTGTTAAAGCCATTGGGATAGATTTTTAGAATATTCATTCTTAAGAATCGCAAAATGAAATAATCTACTAAGTAGATTTATTACTCTTTTTTTTTAACGTGACTCCCACTGACGAAACTTATAATGCACTAATAACATGGGTAGTCAAAATAGCATTTGAACCATTCACAAATATCCACCCATAAAAAGAGATTCGAACACAGCCGGTTGTGTTGGAATCACTATCCACTCAAGCAATCAGGCCAGCAACGATAATAATAATAATTATTATTATTATTACGTGACACCTCCAGGCAGTCCAAGGACTCATCGTGGGAGGGCACACTACTCTACTTCAATAAATACATCTCATCCTCGCCACTACTACTTAATTCTCCAACTACGACATTACTATATAAATATTCTGATAATATTATATAATATTCTGAAGAGTGTAATAGCAATAAAATAAAATTAAAATAAAATAAAAACTACCCATTTTTTTCAGATTAATACACGAAATGTACTAGAAAATCCTGAAACCTATTCCTATTACATCCTTAGGTTTCAGTGTTTTCTAGTACATTTCGTGCAATAATGTGAAAAAAATGGGTAGTTTTTATTTTATTTTATAAATCTCAGAAACATATGGATTTTTAACTTCTGCAAATTCGAACAATCGATCCCTCAAAACTCATTGGCATTTTAGAAAATGATATCAGTCATTGTTAAAAACGCGAGATGGCGGCAGTTTCGAACACTTGCCACTCGGAAGTGTACATCACTATTTAAATAATGCAATCTAACTGATGACTGATAGTTGGGTTCATACCAATTTACAGAAACTAAAACGAAAACACTTCGCTTGTAGCCTCTTCATTTCCTTTTTTCATATATATATATATATATATATATATATATATATATCCTACAATTTTGTGAACATAAGAATGCGAATAATGTTATTTGTTGATACTAAGATCATTTTCATTGAAATAATCGATTCTTATTCTTGAAATCTGCCTAAAAGTTAAATTCTGTTAAGTTTTCTATTGAAGTTTTGGCAGATTCCAAGCAGCATTCTTACGGAGTCATTTTTGGTGATTCATGTGCTTTGGAAGTCATGTGTTCATTTTCTATTTACAAACACGTGTCTAAAAATATCGGACACACTTTCAGAACTACGCTTTCGTAAGTGCCTAGCTATTCGTCTCTACCTACGCAGTTTTTTTCTGTATTCTAATTCAGTTTACGCTGATAATTTAACAGTCATGTAATCCTACATTGCATATTTTTAATTGCGTGTTTTCCAATGATTGAAGAATTTAGTGAACATCTAGCTTCAAAAGTTCTTAAAATAATGTTCGCTTTATATATGAAAGTGTCTTTTACATCGGAGATGTAATAATATCAGTTAGTTATATTTCCAGAGACGGACCTTGTTTATTTGGAAAGGTAACTAGATAACTAACCTTTTGTGGGTGAGATTGCCATAAATGAGGGGGGAAAAAAAGCCAAAATGCGATAACAAATGGATACATACAGAAGAATCACAAAGGTTTTCCAATAGAAAATCAACTTTAAAAAAAAATTATGCGTGAATTTAATGTTGGTTAAGAAAAGTAAGGAAGGGGCATCATAAATCTTTTCATGTCGGGTAAAACAGTGATCAAAGAGGCATTCATAAGTTGGTATTTAAGGATGCTTTAAGGATATTTGTATCGGGACAAATTCGCCACGCTATAGAATTTACGTAAGTAGTGTAGGTAGGAAGAGTTTATGTAGGTAAGAAGTTTATATAATTACCAGAATATGCAAAAGGATTAGAAAAAATGAAACAGCTGCTCTAGAGACTAAGCATGATTTTTTTCAGTCCACTTGTGGCCTCTAATAAGCAAGATCGTGGTCTCAAACCGATCATGAAAATCATCTACTACCTACTGTAGATGGGTGAATTTTTCAGAAACTGGGAAAATATGTCATGAGAAATAAAAATGTAATACTGTGATTTCGTAACTTAACTAAAGACTCAACATCTTTAGTGGATGGGACTATCTTAAAAATATTCATTTATTGTCTGCACACATTCAAATGAATCATAACAACAAAAAAAGGAACGTTTTGACTTCTGAACTGAAAATTCAACGATGGATCTCCCAGAATACCATCGCAGCTCAGATAAATTTTAAATATGACTTAAGTATAAAGAGCTAATAAGCTTCATTTCGGCAATGAAAACATTACTTAAATTAAGGGGATATTAAATCCCACATAGTTTTAAAACCGAATAAGAAACTCAAAGATTGGAATCAGAGAGTTTCTTGCCGAATATAGTAAACTATAAAGAATATATTCGGCAAGAAACTCTCTGATTCCAATCTTTGAGTTTCTTATTCGGTTTTAAAACTATATGGGATTTAATATCCCCTTAATTTAAGTAATTTTAAATATGATTTTTCAGAAGATTCAAATAGAACAACTGTACCTGAATTCTGTGAAATATCTAAAAAGTATTTAAAAAATACTTTAGAGGACACAAATGAAAAAAAAACGCAATATCTTTCTCATTGAATATTGTCCTCGTTTGTTATCTAACCATCGGTTTTTATAGACCTATTGAACATAACCTATATTTATTAATGTCGACAGGAAAAACACATACAATAAAAGACGAACTGTAAGAGTCAATTTTAATATTTCATTTCTATATTCTATATACCGATAGTAGACTAAACGTCGAAGCCCTAACCAACATGTTTTTCTTTCTCGAATATCTGGGACCTGTGCTTCACGTGATATTATCGTGAGTTTTCACGTGAAAGGCTCATGAAAGAATCAGGTTTGTCGGCAAGAGAAGGGAGGGAAGTAGTGGTGAAGGGAGGTACCACATATATTTTAAGCCTAGAGGAAGTTATGCGAAGAACGACGATATGGATAAGCGTGTAAGGCTCAATGAACTTTAAAGCAGCTGATGTCAGCTCAAAGAAGGAGCTTGAAATCATTATTATGACATTACCAGTAATATTTTAGATAATTATCCATTATAGCACTTCCCCATATCATTTATGATGTCAAGGATAGTAAATTAATCTCATTATCCTTTCACCTGTTACATCGTATTATTATTACTGTTTTAGCTTTTTAGAAAGCGAGACATTACTTTATTTCCACTATTAAACAAGACAGAAGACACACACACACACACACACACACACACACACACACACACACACACACACACACACACACACACACACACACACACACACACACACACACACACACACACACACAGCAATTCCACCCAGGAAAACGCTCTCGCTCATTTTATATAGGTATCAGTGGTGCATGCAAATTTTCCCAAGTTCAAGAAAATTTGCAAGGGATCTGACTTTTTTAAATAATTTATTTTTCTATTATTGCCTACTAGCATGCTTGCAACTGACAATAAAACTTTCATACAATAACGAAATTTGCCAAAACAAATTGACAATAATAAAGTAACGTTTTGATATACATATTTTGTGGAAGAAGTATTCAGGCTTTGTCATGGACACTGTTTTGCGTATATACCGCTGACAACTGATTTTAAATAATAAAATTAATATTGATTAAATAAAATTAATTCATAATAGAAATAAACTGGAATTTGACGTTTTTTTTTCTTTCACTACAGCTGCTGAACGAAATGGGCCTGATCAAACTGGGACCTTTCTGATTCTACCTTCTCTTGCACTGTAGTTTAGCAGGATTAACATCTAGAAGACCTAGCAAGCAATAATTACAGTTGATGACTAGAAAATCGATAAAAATTGGCTTAATACGAACACTTATGTCATAATCTTTAAAATATTATGACATAATTATAGTACCAGTATTATGCAAATAAGAATGAAAATTGAATTTCCTGACGAAAGTTTAATCGAAATAATTCACTAGCAGAGAAACCAAACATCAATAAAACAGTATGGCCAGAAATTGTTCATTACCATGGTAAACATATCAAACTCTCGAAGTTTGGTTTGGGTTTTTGGGACATAACAAGCACTATTTTTGTCATTTTCAAATATACACTTTCCGGCCACTGAATTAGAAACCTTTATATAGATGTATAAATGTCATTTACGCGGCATATATGCAAAATACTTGGTCACATGCATCACCACGTCTTCTAGGAACTATTGAAGAATGTTGCTGATCAGTAATCGTCAATAGCTTTGATCAGAATGGGAAAAACAGAAGATCTTTCAGTGTTCGATAAAGGGCTTATTGGGGGTGCCCGTCTGGCTAGAGCCACGAATTTCAAAACAGCAGAGCTGACTGGTTTCTCAAAAGGTGAGATATCCCGAATGTTTAATCAGTATAAAAATAAGTTACATTGCTTGTTTAAGAGGCGTAACAGCGGTCGTAAGACAGTCTGCCAGGAATGAGATCGCCATCGTCTGAGAGGGCTTGTACGGACAAACAGAACTTCCTATGTGCAGTAATTGACCGAAGCATTTAATGTTGGCTGTTTTCGACCCATATCTCACCGAACTAAGCACAAGGAATTGAATAAAATTGATACTAGCACTGCATGCCTAAGTGTAAAATAAAAGTTTCGAATTCAGTAGCCAGCATGTATAGAATTACGTGTTTATTTTCAAATAATATTCAATTACAATTATAATTTATTTTGCATTAATTAATTAAATGAATGAATGAAGAATTAATAAATGAATTAAAGAAGAATTATATTAAATTGCTTTTATGCTATATAAAAGAATACTTAAGTATGTTCTAGTTTCATAATTTGGCACCGTAGGCAGTTGCCTAGGTATAAATGACACCACTGAGAACTGTGTGGGTTTTCATGTTGTCTGTACGGACTCTAACAGCAAACGACTGTGGGTACTTCAGTTCTGTCGGTACAAACCAGAACGCTGTGTCTGCTTCAAACTTGGAAAAAAAAAAAAGTTTGCGTTATTGCATTAGTCCGGATTCTAGTCGGAACATTTTCTGGTGCAAAGAGCAAGATAAAGCACTGCAAACCGATGAATCTGCTAAGCATAGCAAGAACAATGTACGCTGTGCAGGAAGTGTATGAATGATCTAAGGCAAACCTAGAAATGGCATTTCCTAGAAAGGCATTTTTTTTTTAAGTTGTATTCTCTGATAAATCGACCAACATATGACTGTAGAATCCCAAGTTCTGTGTAAACTTTTACAAATAACGTGCATATTGCGTGTTGATGTGGAGTTGTTAGGATTTTGTGTTAGAAATTCTGATTTGTTATTCGGAAAGGTGAACTGGCCGATGAATTCCAAAGAAATGCAATTCAAATTCAGTCAGAAAATCAGTTATTTTGCTCGGCTTAAATTTTTCATTTAAGCAGAACAGAATAACGATGAATAACAGAATAACGAGCAGAATGTCGATGGAATTCCAATGGCATGATTGGAATTCCATCGACAGGAACGAAACCAAGAGGGGAGAAAAAAAATCTATGTTTTAACCTAAAAAATCGACTCCTTTTTTTTTTCTTCATTTTTTTTTTCAACATCGGCGAGTTTTAAATATTTTCACCAACCAGTTTCTGTTTTTTTTTTTTTAATTACATAAGTGCCTATTATCTTTTCAGCCTGTCATCCATACATATATTATTCAAGCATTTTATTTCGTTTCAAATGGACACTAGCATGTGAAAATTTTGACGACTTTCTAAAATTATAAAAAACTGTGCTCTAACTGGATGGAATTAAATCATATTTGATATTTACGATGTATGCACTTGAATGTTAAACTCAGTTCAGTTCTGGATACAATTGCAGCATTTTTATTAGCAAAATTTAACAAAATAATTCGAAATGATAATATCTTATAAGTGAAGTGATGGTGGAATTTAATGAAATTTGGTAATAGATCTTGATTAAAATTTGTTAATTTATATGATTTTGATCGGATTATTTTATGACAAAAATCGTCAAAATTATGAGATTCATTTCATATTATTGACATATGCCGACAAGTAAGGAAATGAGTTTAATAATTTTGGACAGTTATGTCTTAAAAAATGGTGCAATCCCTCGACAAACTGACGTATATCATAACATAGATATCGTTACATTCTGTAAGCAATAAAAATAGCCAACACAACTTGCTGTTTTTATAACAAAATATCTGCAATTTTCAGGGAGCCTTGTATTGACGAGCATACAAGATGAATATCCAGAATAAAGGACAGAATAAAAAAATATCAAATCAAAGAAAGTTAAACTGGAAATTCCCTCCGTATATATTTGGCAATGAAGAAGCACCTATCCAGCGTATAATTCTTTTGTCTGACAAAGGACTCCATTCTGGTGTTTAACCAACGCACGCAGTTATCTTTTCCTAAGAAAAAGGTGAATCACGCATTCCAGAAATCAGTAAGGAGACAATTCTGTATATGTATTTCAGATTTAACTAACAAATTTTTAAACAAACGAAAATTAAAAATGTTGAACTAGAAAACATAAATGCAGAATTGTGTAGTAAACTTAAATTAATTCGTGAAACAGTAGACAATCCAAATTAACAAACGGAACATTCAGTGCTAAAAATTGGTGGTATTTCCGCAGAACTACAAGGAAACGTGTAAGAAATAGTGAAGAAAATTTCATGGAAAATTAAGGCTAACTTTAATGAAGATGATAATGAAGTATGCATCGTATTCCTAAAAAGCAAAGCCTATAATTATAAAATTTAATTCTACGGCGAATTGAATGACTGGAATGGAGCATTAATTAGACTAAGCACTATCGATACATATGAACATTACAAAGATAACAAAATATACTTAAATGGGCACATAACTGGAAACACGGTATGCACTCTAAAAATTTCATATAAGAAAGAAAAGAGCATATAGAATAACATCTAGACAATTTAAATATCAATTGTCTAGATGTTAATGTTAAGATCATTTGATCTTAACATTGACAGAAACATCAGTTAAAGATGAATAAGTTGGCTTGTACTATTTAAAAAAAAAAAAAAATTTTAAATAGTACAAGTAAAGATTGTAATGAATCAGAAGATTCAATCGTCTTATTCGAAATTCTATATCTGTAAAACATATCGGTAATAATAAAGACACATACACAATAACACATACATGAATCTTGGATGGACCATTTGATCCTTTAGATTCATGTTGACTGTATTACACCACTGTGTAAAGCAATAATCACTCAGCACAGAATTTCGTATCAAAAAAATAAAATGTATAAAATATAAATATGAACATATGAAATGTAGTGTAAAATGCAACTATATATATATATATTAATATATGTGAAATGTTAAGAAATATAATGTAATAAAGAACGAAATAAACGAAGACAGTAAATGAAGATTAGTTGAGGAATTCAATAATCATTTTATCGCGTTTAGCGTAAACCTTCTGAGAAATGCTAAGACTACCCTAGTCAATTACCGTGCTAAAAATAAATTATAATCCCACGTATCTTTTTTGCACTTGTGAAAATGAAATAAGAATTGCTATAGCTAGCCTAAATTAAAATAATTAAAACTTCACGATAAGAAGGCAATGATATAAATATAATCAAGGTATGTCTGATGTATATAATGGAATCCTTGCTTTAAATTTTTAACTTATACTCTAAGACGTATGTTTTTACCACGATTTTAAACAATGTTGCAAAACCATCAACTTGTAGTATTGTCATTAAGAAATATCCTTTACTGAATGAAAGCAGAATTGTTGAAGGTTATGACAGTTGTTTTTATCTTAAATAAATTTTAATCAAGATAAAAAGTGTATGCAATGAAACATCATCAAGTAATTATTCTTATTTCAACAGCCAATTCGCTACATATGCATTTCTGAAATTTGAGTTGCGATGGAGGAACTGACTATTATAACCGCTCTTTCTGTAATAATCATTGTTAGAAGATGAGTGCAAATTCCACCTCTTTCGAATGCCATATGAATGTACCGTGACTACAAATATTATTCCAGCTCACCACTTGGTAGTTTAGAAACAACACGCTTATGTTCTTGAAAATCACATTTTTCTTAAAGATTCATTGCGATTAACGACTTCAAGAGAAACTGATTTTGTCAGTAATGACACTGGGAGAAGTGCATCCCTGATATTTGATACTGTTGTTCTATTTCATTGCAAAATGATGATATTAGGTCAGAGATGTATTCTGATTTATTCTAAAGTGTAGAAGTTATTAGGTGATCTAAGCCTAAATGCTGTGGACTTCAATCTCATAGATATTTGCGAATGTTTTAGTTAGCGGTTCACTGCGGGTGCGCGACTACTACATTGCTTACTGAGGGCAAGTGGATTGAAAAAGTATAGTTTTTTTTTTTTTTCCCTTCTAGAGCAGAGTTCGGGATTCCAGTCATTTCTGAGGGCTTTTGTAATGAACACTGTAAATAGATGTTTACATAGTGGGATAAGTTACAGATGAAACCTATCCCACTGAGTATTAGTGGAATAACTGAAATGATAACTTTCTACAACTGTATGTGACAATGTGTCAGCACTTTAAAAAAATCAGATGAAATCCAACTATCATATAAAATTACAGTCCTAATAGAATTAAAACCAGTAAATAACAACTGGCCCTCTTTTTATAAGCTAGAATATATTTAAACAAAGAATACAATTAGTATTACTCAAGTTTATTTTTAATCTTTACCATTTTTTAGCAGAAAACATCGAATCAAAACTAGACAAAAAAGATGTGGACATTTCAGTTATTTAGCTTCAATGAGACTTCTGCTGCTGCATCACTGATGACAGATAATTTATATGAGGTTTATATTTTGTAACCTTTAGAGATATATACATACGTTACTAGTTTCATCTATAAGGCTACTCCTATAACGAGACTTAACAAAGTTCATCACTGAGAGCAATGATTCACAAGAATATGTAGATGCATAAATGGATAGTAATGCTGTTGCAAGGGTTTTAACACATACAAAAGTTTCTGGAATAGTATTCCAAGTCCTTAGACCTCGTTTTCCTTCTCTAGTACAGTGGTGGGGAACCCTTGGCACGCGTGCCGAACGGGGCACGCCAACGACTTTTTTCGGGCAAGCAACCCAAGGCTCACTTTAAAAAATAATTAAATAAATACATATCTAACATCTTCGCTGAAATGTATATTTTAAATTAACAGAATACAATTTTATTAAATAGAGCGATACAAAATAAAACTGCAATAAAGAAAAAAAACACCATCAATTGTTTTAATAATAATAAATAATACGAAAATGAAAGAAACATTCCATTTCCAAGCCCATCTATCTCCGCGATATACTGCCGTATACAAGTTTTGTTTCGTTCAGTTGTCGCATCATTCGCCAGGCAGCCAGACGTGGCTTGGAAAATATGGGAAAGGAGCGATTAGAGACGGGAGTAACAGAGAGAAGTGCGGAAAACGAGGTACTAAGGACTTGGAATACTATTCCAGAAACTTTTGTATGTTTAAAATCCCTTGCAACAGCATTACTATCCATTTTTGCATCTACATATTCTTGTGAATCAGGAGTAGTAGGAGTAGCCTTACAGATGAAACTAATAAAGTGTGCATATCCCTAAAGGTTACAAAATATAAACCTCATATAAATTATCTGTCATCAGTGATGCAGCAGCAGAAGTCTCATTGAAGCTAAATAACTGAAATGTCCACATCTTTTTTGTCTAGTTTTGATTTGATGTTTTCTGCTAAAAATGGTAAAGATTAACTTCTGTTTAATATATTATGTGGGTAAAATAGCATTTTATTTTATCTGTAATTTTTATGTATTACTTGTAAGTGATTAAGAATTAATAAAATAATATCTTTTATTTCATTTTATTTTATTGTGCTTTAGTCAAGTAAAACGATTATGAGATTGTACTCTGTAATATATTAGAAAAACTTGAAAAACTTATGTCTGATTGATCTTTATAAAAAAACAAAAAATTCAGAATTATTGTTTATTCTTTTGCTGATGTTAAAAAGTAAGGCTTTAAATTGTGTGACTGTATATGACAGCTAGAATTACACTTAAGTCAAATAAAATATATCCACGCTATCAACAGGTTAGAAGGACTTTTAAGTAAAAATTCCGTCACTAATTTTTACATTAATTCAATCTTACATTACTTACAATAATCACTCTTACAATATTCTTTGATTTTACCGCTCTAGTGTGATTTTTGATTATTTCAAAAGGTTCTCCCAATATTAAAAGACACCAAATAATAATATGTTCCCCAAAATTTCGGTTTGCACGTGAGAAAATTTTACATTAAAGATTTGGCGATTTTGGCACGCACACTTAAAGAGGTTGCCCACCCCTGATCTAGTATATAAAATATAGTATTGCACATTTAGGATGAAATCCTGAATTTTTACCCAGCCAAAATAACCAAATCTGCATAAATGTTCAAAACTGTTAGCTAAGAAATTTGATATATGATAAGCACGATATTATAGCCTTAGATTTTATAGTGATATTTTTATAATGCACACATCCTTAAATTTCATAAATTAACCCACAGACGCAAATTCACAAGCTCTGACAGAATTTTGTCAAATACAAAATTCGATACACAACTTTCTCAGTTGTTAGTTAATTAGCAAGTTTATCCAGGAACATGAGAAAGCTGACACTATATTTCATTGCAATACTGATGGAGAAAGAACTAGTGATACAAGAATATAATTTCTTGTCAAGTGTAATTCAATTATTAACTTTTATTACAATAGAATAAGATTTACTCATGAACGAATTCATCGCGCAGAAAAAGAGAACGAGTAATCGATATATCAGTTACTAAAACAGTCACAAATAACATCACAATGAATTCTTTTCAAGCATAACTACGTGAATGCTCACTCTGCATCAACAAATATTACTATTTGCTTACACACGTAGTATTAAATATCGCTGCGAGATGCCTTTTCTCAAATTCTACACTAATCTTTTCCAAAGTATCCTTTATATTTATATTCATTTTCATTCAAGCACGGTGCAGTTTTAAAGTAAATAACATAATCGAATTTCCTAGGATATCAGGTATACAACAGGGTCCAGCATTTGTTATTCAAAAACGTATTGAAATAAAAACAGGTTAGTAAATGTTTTTATTTTGAAGATTGCTAAAATAAGTAGTGAACTTATATCAATCAGACCTTATAAACCTATTGCCATTTATCTGTGACTAAGCGAATATTTCAAGTAGGAAAATAAAAAAATAATATATATATATATATATATATATATGGAGATTCATTGACTTGGTTGAAATACATATTCTAAAAATAGAGTTGAATGATTAAACCGAGAGTTAAGTAAAAAAGGTTTAATAGTAAAACACGACTAGTTTCGGCCTGTAACAGCCTTCATCAGGTGACATCAGGTGAAAGAAAAGAAAAAACACTAAACACTGAAGCTTAAAGAAACTATGAACAACATAGACAGTCTCTATACATGTCGACTATTGACGTGTTTAAGGAAATCCATGAAGGGAATCATGTCCATGGCTCATTTGGAGCCATTGACATGATTCAATATATATATATAAGTCGCCCCCCCACACACACACAATTTCGGAATTTTGCTTGTCTAGTTATTTATGCGCATACGCACGCACATTAAGAAAGAGAGAAAGGATATCAAAACACTATTAATGATATATTCAAGTGTATTGAATATAATATAAAGAACTGCTTAAACAGTTTTTCTTGCTCGATATAAAGCTTGCTTTTGAAACAAATCCGATTAAATTTTAATAAGAAATTCTGAATCGATACGATTCACTACCTTAAATTCATTCAAAATTATCTAAATTCTAGATCCAAATGTTAATAATTAAACATAGCTATAGCAAATGGATTAGGGTATACTACACTCTCCAGCACCACTATAGCATTAGATTATGGTGTACTATAGGTAACGCTTCAATTTTATTCATTATAATTATATCAGTGACTTTTATTACCTAAAACTAAACAGTAAAAGGAACTCTTTTGCTTACTACACTGTCTTAATTTTCTCCATTGGACACGTGCGAAAACATGGAAACTGAAGTTTACTTTTCTTCTGATGAACTTCATCTCCCGGTGTGAGACCACGGCCCTGCTTATTGGAGACCTGAAGTGGCTTGAGAAAGTTCCATGTTTAGTCTCTAGAGTGGAATTACCTTCCATTCAAATATTCGCATTTGATTGAAATTATAGAGCAATTAAAACAAACAAACTATTACAGTATCTTCATGCAGGAAGATACTGTAATAGTTTGAAGTGCTGTATAATTAATCAACGGTTACCCTTATAGCTTATTGAAGATTTAAAAAATCGACAATAATGTACAGTTAGAAACCGTATACCGCACATGTACACATAACCAACTTCGGTACCGTCTTTGAAGAGATTCTCTGTAGAGTTTTAAGTTAGACATGATTTTTCAAACTATACTATAATGTGAAATTGAATCATTTAATGTGACAACAGTGCAGAAATTTTTTCTTTGTTTTCCCGATTAAAATGGTCCTATTGAAATCATAACGAAACTAATCGGATTTTTATAAAAAAAAAAATTAGTTAACGCCTTTAATTTCCTTAAAGGGAGTGGGCGAGGCAGATATAGCTGGTAGCCAATCAGAGATAGCCAGCAAAAGACTGTCACTAATTATATACGGCATTCGGTGGAAAGAGGCAGTGTCGCCATCCCGTTGTCCATAATCATAACACTATGTTGACTGTCTGAAAATGGTGTGTGTGTGGTGGGGGATCTATGATCGATTTTCTTTAGTTCATGGGACGAGAAACGGATTTTTTCGCAGATCGACTAACTCGAGAACCGGTCGGGAAAAAAAAAAAAAAGTTGAATAAAAGTTCCTCTCGTATTAGAATTGAACTTACGACGCTCTTTCTTCAGACGATGTAGCACCATGGAAGGCACACGCTACTTCCGCTGAGCTGCATTCTTAATACCAAAAATCGTTAAATTACTTTCAGTCAGAAAAAAATTATTATCGTTTCGAATAATTTTTGCTAATAAAAACCATCGTTCAATAATAGTACAAAAATCTTGAATCTATAACACGATTCAAAACACGATAAAATCGTGTTTTGATAGCATTGAAATTCACCACATTACCTTCACTCAGATGAAGAATTGTAAGGAGACCGGTGGTTAAAACATTGGTTTTGTAAGATCTTGAGGTTGAAATCATTCAAGCACTATAAGATTTTTCTGATATCTTTCTGGTTGATTATAGTAAAAGATGAAATGATTTTCCTTAGTCATCCATATAAGAGTTGGAGGAGAAGAAGAAAAGTAATACGAGGAGTTCAGACTTTTTTTTTAGGCAATGCAACACTTTACCATCTGGATGTCTAAGAAAAGTATGTGGAAGAGCGTTTAATGCATTAGCAAATGATTAAAAGGTTCGAATGCAATTAGAGCAGGGAAAGATTTTTTTGCATTTGAGACCCAGACCATAGTTTTGGTTTTACAAAATATGATTTGAATTTCTTCGGTTTTTTTTTTTTTTTTTTTTTTTTTTTTTTTAAGTTCCTGAAAACTGTAATATAGGCTAAGTACAAAGCTGGAATTTTTGTCTGAGTCATGAGTCTTGAGTCATTTAAAATATAAGCTGAATTTTTATCATGAAATTCTTTGGCACGCGTGGTGCAAACTGCTCTTGGATAGTGGACTGGAATTTATGGGGAGTGGAGAATGAAAGCCCTCATTCCAGCAAGGATTATTTCAGTTATTCGGCAGAGGCTGTTTGGATCAGAAAAACAGAAAGAGTCACTTGACTACGAAAAGAAGGCGTAGAAATCACATAGATCAACCCAGTTTGCTCACTCTAGTGCCAAAGTCCACGATATTGAAATCAGCTTGGAGATAGTCGAGTTACAGAAAAGGAAACGTTTACAAGGTTGTGGTAGGACTTTCAAAAAGAATTAACATCTGCATCGTATTGGGAGAGAGAATTGGTTCAGCTATTATTGTTGTTTGAAATTACGGCCGAAGCAACTAAGGAAATGAGGCCTGTGCATTATGTCTGGTAATTGTGTATGCTCTTCTGGACAGTTTATATTTTACGGGATGATAAATCCAGGTTTCTGGAAGGAAAAGCTAGTTAAGAAAAGGTCCAACGCGTTGAAATAATGCTGCGGATTATCCGATATTCTGGTTGGTGGTGAACAGTTGTGCCAGTTCATTATGTAATAGTAGCAAATAGTTAGAGAGAGAGAGAGATATGAACGTTGAAGTCTCCAAGGAAGATAATCGGAAATTAAATTGGAGGAAATCGATCTTCAGAAATAAAGAATCAAAGAGATTAGAATGGTGATGGGAAATATGAGAGCAGAACGGGAATTAAAGTAAAACAAAGTGCGGCAGGGAATTTTATACGAAAGGATAGACCACAAAGAAGAGATTCTAAGTTTAGTGGTCTGTGTCATGCAATGTCAGAGTTGAAAAATGTATCGCCCTTCTAACGGAAGAAATCATGCAGAGAGAAATTAGGGCAATTAAGATGAAATCTAGTTGTAGAGCGCCGTTGAGGATCAGTAAAGTTTGATTCATGCGGTCATGCGATGGTATCTCTCATATTGCTACTACTAATACTATTTTTATTATATGGGTTGCTCCATGAAATCAGGACTTCATAAAAAAACTCAAACCATACACACATCACCTACTGCAACGGTATTTTTTTTACTATTTCGCGAGCAACCCTTTACGTTCATTTATTGTTCCTCAAGATAAAAATCTAGTCCTGATTATATTTTTTATGGAGTATCTGGACTATGTTCCTTCCTGTATCTGCCATCCTCTTCGTACCAAAGAATATCAAGCAGTGACAAGAGCGCCATCATCAGCAAGTCTTAACTGCTTCCTACTACAAAACATTCAAAACCGTCTAAACAAATCTTCGGCTATTTTAAAGCTAATGTAAAAAGCGAGATGATCACTAATTCGAGGAATTTTTCAAAATCGACATAATACCTATTGTCTCATCAGTTTAAGGATATTAACATCGTATATGCAAATCACTTTTTACTATCAATTATCTGAATTTTAGTGTTAATATTAGTATCACATTAGGACTTCGTGAGAACAATTCCATTTCATGAATTTAACTGATGATACCGACTTATTGACATTTCTATTGGCTTTAGAACAATTAATCAGAAGTACAAAAATGTGTGACCTCCTTTTATCAATAAGTTATGTTAACCTAGTTGGATAGCATACCCACACTACAACCAAGAGGCTATGGGTGTTCGAATCCCACCATGAATGGGTCATGGATGTTTGTCAATGCCTTTAGGTTGTATATGTAATTCATCGTCCAGTATGAGAACACAGTTCTGCTTAATAGAAAACCAAAGTAGAGTTCCAGGATTATTTAACCTTTAGCCCACCCACAGTGGGACCGATACTAATGTACAACTTTTAAGCTTACAACCTTTTATGAAAAAATATATAACTTTTTTTTCACAAATAGACCAATGACCACGTAATTTGTACCACAGTTTTATCTTTCTACGTACGTAGCATTTTGTGACTTTTAGATGTCTGATAATTTTGTTATATAATATCACATTCAGTTCCGTGTTATTGGAAGTATAATGAAGAGATTCATCGACACCAGTTTAGTGAAGAGAAAGGGATAGTTGTGGGAGTAACGTTAAACGAAAGTGTGCTTTGCACCAGGCAAAGGTTCATCATGAAGTGTTGAGTCAGTTGTTATATCTCAGGAGCAATGTCCACATCAATAGCCAGGCAGTGATGCAGAGTACAAGGCCACCTGGACATAAATAAATAGAAGAATACAACATACGTGAATGTGTTCGCTTTACCCATGGGTAATTCAATAACCCTAATACTTAATAACACTAGCAATTCGTGACACCTTTCGTACCGAGAGTTTTATTACCTGTAAATATAATCAAGTAGTGATTCTTTAAAGGTGCTCGCTTTAAATTTTCAGTTGATCCAGAAAAAATAATTTTAAAAAAAGTTGAAAGTAAGAGTTTTGAGTTTAATGCTGTTGAAGAGCCGATGGGCTGTATTATTTGTTATTAAAGCCAATAAAATTGGAGGAAAGGAGGGGGAAGATCAGAGATCATGAATCGCAGGGAAGATCGGGATGGAGTTATTCGAATTTTCTTTTTTCTTTTTTTTTTGTTGTTGTTCTCTATATCGCATCTCATTTTGAACATTTATACTGTGAGACTGTTAGCAATGATTAGTTTATGGGATGTACAAATTTCAAAAAAAAAATTAATTAATAAACATTTAGGAAAATACGAGGTGAAAGAGAGGATACATGGATACAGATTAATTTGTATCCAGGAGAGTGGGCTACTTCTTGCTTTTCTTGGAGTAATTATATTACTCCACTCAAGGAAGTCTGTAAGCGTACAGTATCTTAGTAACCTAGACGAGATAAAGATTAAATTAGATGAAGTTAAACACATTCATAATGAAAATGAGAAAAGGAGAAGGGAAATCAAAATTGAGTGGTTACTGCAGTGGTCCTCGCTGAAAGGACTGTCCTTACTTTGCCTAGTGATCAAACTTCCTTTCTCTTGTGACAACTCTTTATAACGATTCATCACTCGTGTGGTAGACGGAATTCTAACCCAGGCCATTCCAACTCCAACGCAGCCGTAGCATCCTGCTCCCGAATATCTTTTGAACGTGTCCGCTGGACTGATATAACTCATCACTAGTAATCACGACGTGGTGGTGAAAGTGACAATTTATCAAGCACAAACTGCAATGTTGTTCTGTCCAGTTAGTACTCACCATCCAATTTCTTCATATGCTTGTGAAACTTGGCTGATGTTCATTCCGAAGTATCAGTTTGTACATGACAGATATTATATGATTCCGAAGATCATTCACAGCTGTCTGTATTGATGAGTTCTTTCTAGAAATAAATCTTTCTCTGTGCGAGGATCTAGATGGATGGTTGGAGTAAGAAATTATTTTTGTTACATTATATCTTTTCATATTGTCCAAAAACCCTGTTCTAGAGACCAAACAGAGAACGTTTTTCAAGTCACTTCACAGAGGAAGATGAAATTTATCTCCCATCTAAAGACAATCATAAACATCCCTGCTACAACTGGATTTTAATTTGCAGCTTGTTGGTTGGAGAACAAGTCCATTAGCCACTCGGCCAACTCGCAGGCAGGGAAAGTTTTCATTTGAATGATTCCTATACATAATTAATACTGCACGAAGACAGGGGTTAGGGACAGAAAAACGCATTGATGTTTTCATATCGATCCCTGTAAATTACAGTTGCAGGCATCAGTTCTAGTCAATTATAATAACCCAGTAGGTAGCGTATCAAGAGGGTCTGGCGGAGATATGGAAAATTATTGAAACAAGACAGGATTTGGGTTTAACATTTTTCATTGCACGCAATTCAACCTTACATGGTATAATCAGTTATACATAATGAACATGATTTGTATAATGTTGAAATTCGTTGTACGCATAATGTACCCATATTTTCCAAATAAATATAAATACAGTTTCAATGAATAACTTAAAAACTCAAAACGTTATTTAATTCAACCATTGTTTTTCTATATAAGCGACATGCTGCTCGCAAGAGGGCGCCTTTTTCCGTCGCTAGATGGCTGTTCATAATATTTACATCAGGAACGCATACGTTTTATTAATAAGACCTGGAACAGTGTTTCCTTGGAAATTACTAAGACTAAGAATTACTTCTACCGATACATATACTTATCGAAAGTGATGGCTCCAAAATTGAGCAAACTTTCTCAAAGGGACAACTTGAATGGGATGGATGTTAATTTAATGGTCATATCTCATAAACATCATTTCTTTTTATGTTTCAGAGTTCAGATAGTGTAAAAAGATTGCACAATTTATCATCCCATATAACTCCGAAACATGTACTGCATACCATAAATGTTTAAAGCTGTCCATATAAAGATACTCAGACGATACATATAATAAAATGTAAGCTATTATATTTGCTTTGTAGCAAGTAAATCTCTCTCGGTGTCGGGTTAAGATACTTCGTTATACATTCTGTTTTATCAAATCCCACATCGTTCTCCAACTGCGCACTTTGCCTGTTGTCCATTTAGTCAAGGACTGACCATATCAGTATTGACGAAATACTGCGCAATCTTTTTCTCTGGGTCAATACTGAGCAATCCCACTCCATCGACAAACACGTGTGGACTTGGTGCTTGAGTAAAAAGTAAACAGGGGGGATGACGACATCTCTCCAGAATGTTTACGTGACACTGCAATTTTATTACTACATAGTAAAAATAAAAATCGATTACCTCTTAGCATTGTTATAGAAATCAGGGGTCGTCAAACAATTTCATATTATTATTAAAATTCAACTAGTAGAACAAGTTAATATTTAAAATGGTGTACGTCCATCTTCAGTGAATATATCATTTTCTGTTAAGTAGCAATCCATAAGATCGATGATTTCCTGAGCTGAAAAAAAAATAATGATACTATATATATATGTTAAAGATAGCAAGCTATTTTAAACCTGGGTTTACTCCATTTCCCAAGTAAGCAAACAGACAAACAAGTCAAGTTTGCGCCTGCAAGTGTTGCAAGTCTAGCTAATCCTGCACGTAGTGCAAGACCAAGTTAACTCATGGTAAAAGTAGAATAAGCTCTGATCACCAATCTTAATATTTACCCATAATGCAAAGTACATCTCCTGGAGGAGATGTGCTTTGCATTAAAGGCAAGGGGCCACTACCCAGACCAGTTTCGATCTTTATTGAGGTCTCATCAGTGGGAGCCAGGCTAGATACCAAGATATTCCGTCCTCCTCTTTCCTCTGGAACAGCCTTCCTATAGTATTCCCGAACAAGTTGCCTAAAATCTTGGTATTTCTAGCCTGGCTCCCACTGATGAGACCTCAATAAAGGTCGAAACCGGTATGGGTAGTGGCCCCTTGCCTTTAATGCAAAGCATCATACATCTCCTCCAGGAGATGTGCTTTGCATTATGGGTAAATATTAAGATTAGTGATCAGAGCTTATTCTAGTTTTACCATGAGTTGCCTTGGTCTTGCACTACGTGCAGGGTCAGCTAGACTTGCAACACTTGCAGGCGCAAACGTGACTTGTTTGTCTGTTTGCTTACTTGGGAAATGGAGTAAAACCAGTTAAAATAGCTTGGTATCTTTAACATTTATTATACCCATGGTAAAATACTTTCTACATATAGTTTATTTCTACATATATTTCTACATACATATTTCTACTATATATAGTATTTTTTTCATACAATGAAAAACATTTAACAGAACCGTTAGTGTTTAACCAAAAGTAGTTTTATCATTGCTAAGTTATTTATAACTATCCTGCAGGCATACATTGTTGGTACAATCAAAAATTAGTATATAATTGACGGTAATTACATAAACAAATTTAAATAGCAAGCCACCATTCAACCAAGAGTATATAAGATAAATTATACCAGAAGTAGGAAAAGAATAGTTCTATAACTATTTCATAACACCAAAATTAGCTGTGGGAATTACTAGAAGGGAAGAACTGCACTAATCTCTGTGTACCAGAAGTAGATATAGCATCACTATATGATAACTAGTTAGATAGAGCTGATTTTTTTTCTGTTGCTGAACATTCAATATAATAAGTGCTTTATTACTTATTATATTAAATGAAATATACCCATTATATTTTCTATTTTAATTTTGACCAGATAGACAAGATATTCCTGAGAAATGTCTAGTTTGCTGTCTACTGTTTTGTGTAAATCAAAAAAATGAAAAATAAAATTCATATAAACAGAGTCCTAAAATATACAGTCTTACCAAAATTGCTAAATGCGTTGCAAGAAACAGACCAAAAATGCTTTTATTGACTGAAATTATTAACTTGTTCGACAGGACGTTCTTACATCTGTCCTTATCTTAGAAAGAGTTATCGTGTTAAAAAGTGTAGAGCCAGTATCATAAAATTGTCGCCATGTAAAATATGCACCACTTGTAGGAGGTAGCAATGATCGTTTTTATGCACTGCAACCATTTGAACACTCCGCAACATTAAATTGCTATCTTCATGCATCGTCGTTCGGACAACGCACTCAGTTTTAAAAATGAAAAAAGCGTTTTTCAGGTATCTTTATCTTTCATACCTAAATACACCTATCAGAAAAAATGTGGCGGCGTGATTAGTAGCTCCACGGTTAACTCTTTGCTTGTCTCGAATCAATGCCAATGGACAATTTGTACTTACTGATGTTAACAAAGATGTGAGTAACCACATCTCTCGAGTATGGCTGGATGAGGCAACTAGTGTTCTCAGGATAACATATATGCAATATGTTCTGTCATAAGCTCTCCAGGAGAGAGCTTATGACAGCGAGAGGAACTCCTGAAAGGGAGTTCCTCTCGTTCTCTCTCTCTCTTTCTCTCGTATATAGCTTCGAATTGCGGGTCTCTCGACCACGCTACTGGTAAACAAAGGAGTTATGGTACCATAGTTACCATGATGTTTTTTTTTATCTCTCTCTAAAGTTCATTATCTAAGTGAACGCGATTCTTTCCAATAATAGCTTCATTGGTCGTCAATCGTAACCACAAGTATTAAATATAATTGCCCGCCTTGCCGAAAGCATCACATGATGCACTGAAAAAGAAGTCAAGCTTATTTTTATACTACATTCCGTCACAAATAGCACGCTTCGTCACTGAGTGACGTCAAATTACATTAGAAGTATACATAACAGGTGCGAGCCAGCATGACTGGAGCCACGAAACCCCGCCAGCATCATAAAAGAACTGTCATGGAAGGTTTCCATCTGGCAAGTTTCCCAACTCGTGATGGAAACTCCCCACGGAAGTATGTGAGGGGAAAGGGGGGGGGAGGGAATGACGCCAAGGTTACAATGGCTCCTTACAAGGACAGGTAAAACAGGAGTAAAAATAACTAAAAGAATGCTGTCCGGCAACACAGCCAAGCATTGCACGCACACGCACACACACGCACGCGCGCGCGCGCGCGCACACACACACACACACACACACACACACACATGCAAAAATAAGTATAGATATACATCATCTTTCGCTGAAGCAGAAAATGATGTTCTGTGTACCTGTAGCCTCTAAGTTATAGTTCGAAGCTAACAGATTTTGGTCCGTTTATTTCGTAACTCTACCAAAGAACAGTAAAATAGTTACGTGATTATACTATTGCAAATCAGCGACGTATGACGACGAAATCCACAGTTTGAAATGAATACCGGCCAGAACTAGTGAACTCCTTCTGTTGATATGCTACATATCACTGAATAAATGACCAAAATTAAACTACTTGTCGAAAATATAATTTATCTTTCTTTCTTTCTCTTTCTCTCGAATTTAATCTTAATTCTGAAGTGAACTTTAAAAGGTTAAGTAAAACCAACAATAACAGAACAGTAGCGGAAATATTTAATAGGAATGTAATCAGGTGTGCATATCAATATCTGACATAGAACGAAACAGCTGTCAAAAGCCTGAATGTGGAACCGCAGCTGGAGTAGATGATGTTCGAGCAGAAAGGCTCAAATATGAAGGTGTAAATATGTTACGATGACTGCACTGCATAATTCTGAAGGCGCATTCGGAAGATGAATTCGAATTATTCGAGTACAGCTATCAATAGTACGCATCTATAAAAAGTGAAATAAAACTGCTTATGAGAATTATAAAGATATTACTAAATTACCCAGTATTCCAGCTAAGCTTAATGCAAGCATATACTGTATACTTACTCAACTGAGAAAACTAGAAGAAACAAGAAGCTAAATCAATTGCAGAAGACAAACTTGTGGAAGAATATGTTAAATAAGTTTATGATACGAATTTCACTTTACGACAAATAGATGAAAACTCTGGGAATATAACAAGGATCTGGATTTGAGTTTTGTAGATCTGGAAAAGGCATACGACAAGATGCCCAGAGAAAACCTTTTCGAACCCTACAATTATATGTAAATGTAAATATAACATTATACAGAGCAAAACACAGTTCGTATTAAAGTTATACCTCAGCAGTTTGAATTAAAGGAAGTACAGGAAGATGGTTTGATGTAAAATCATGAGACGAGAATGCACACTCCCTCAACTATTATATATGCATCCATGTGGATCACATTATGAAGAGCATCAAACGTAATATAAAAATTAGAGATATTCAACTTAGCTGTTTACTTTATGCAGATGGGATTATACTCCTAAATAAATTAAGTGCAAGTCTTCAGGATTCTTTGAACAAAATGAATAACTGATGTAAGAAATCCGATTTTAAAATCAGCAATAAAAAGACAAAAGAGAAATGCCATGAAAATAAGCAGGGACACAGGAAATATTACCTGCATTTTCAATGGAGAATCTGCCGAATACGTAAAATATTTCACCCATTTAATCACAATTGTTAGTGAAGATGGCAGATTATATATAGGAATAAACAACAGAGTAAGCAAAGCTGGTATAGTGGGGAGTTGGGTAAATTTATATGGAATAAGAGAAAATTTAGCCAAAACACTAAACTAGCGGTATACAAAACAGAACACTGTTTTGTATACCGCTAGTTTGTAAACAGCGTTCTGTTTTAATCCGTAAATTAAAATTCAAAGAATTTTAATTCATGGATCTCAAAGATGGATTTGAAATAAAGTAATTTATCAAAGACTGGAGACATCAGATATGAGAGTTCTGAAAAAATTAAAGGAGTGAGCAGATGACATCAATGCACTATCATATTAAAAGAGAAGATATTAAGATCTTGACATTGTTAGCACTCAAGAATGTTCGAGTAGAGCTAATCTCACGTGGTATGTTAATTTAAACAGAATGGAGAGGAAATGTTAGTAGAAGTTTAATTTAATACCAAGACGGCACAGAAAAGGGCCCAGAGGAAGACCAAGATCTAGATGAATTGATGCAGTCAAAAGTGCCCTAGAACAGACCTTCTTAAACAGTGGGTCGCGAACCAAAATGGGGTCGCGTAACCGAATGTGAGGGTCGCGAAAAATTTGGCATTAGCAAAAGGTTTCTGAATGAGTAACGACCAAAAATTAATTCAGATTCGAGGCTATTTTTTGTAATTCTTTATGTAAATAGTAAAATTATACCAAAAATGTTTAAAAATAAATTTCTTTATGATTTATTATCAGTAAATGTTTGATTTGTATACCTATTTTATATACCTATATACCCTGGGTCGCGTAAAAATTTCTCGGGTGAAAAGGGGTCGCGAGTGGAAAAAGTTTAAGAAGCACTGCTCTAGAAGACCGAAATATAAGATCTGATTATAAAATTATCCCACTAAGAAAGGTATGGATGTCGGTAAATCTCCTTCCAGATTAACGCACGATTTTAGAAATGTATTAGGATTACATATTTGTGCATTTACATGGTATTATGTATAGGATAATTTCAATACAAAGCGGATAAATCAGAAATATATAAATTTAGAATCACAGTATTTATTTATTAAATAGATTCGATATAGGGGTTGAAACATGAATCCCAAAGGGAAACTAGTAATATAAGATCCTTTTCGACTTTGTCAGTCGAATAAGTAAAACATGACCATGCGCAATGCATCATTTATATTGTAATGACCGTTTCAGCTCTAAAAATATTTGTCCTTTCTTGTGGTCAGTACTAGGGTGAAAACAGTGCATGTAAAGTATACAGACGGTAAGATTCATGAGGCGGTATCTGCTGAATCATGTTACGTGTCTCCAAGGGAAACAGCATCTAAGCATTAATAATGATGAAAAATGGCTTTCCATTTATCCTATTCACGTAATTGCTTTCATGTGCCTCTTCCTCCTAGTCACAGAGGCGTCATTCGGATATAAATGTAATAACCATGCAGGAATATTAAGTAACTCAAGGCCATAAATGATATACTGAAAAGCTGTTCAGAGTTCTACACGTGCGAAGCGAGTATAGTGTGCTTTCTTGTGAAGAATAAAATTTGTATTTTTTTAGAACTGTGCACTAAATATATAAAGTAAGTACTTATTATATTTCAAGGAACAGCATGCAACCCAGAGTGCTCTTCGATTATTGTAACTGTTTGCAAACCCCCCCTCCCCCACACACACACAGAGAGAGAGAGAGAGAGAGAGAGAGAGAGAGAGACGTTTTATTGTTTAGCATGAGATGAAATAGTACTTGGAAGATGTTGGGGGGGGGATGACAGTCACGTCCCAGTTCTTTTTCAACTAGGGTATGTAAGAAATATATACCCTAGTTGATAAGGACATGAAAAGGATGTAACGAGAAAGATTATTAAAAGCATTTAATTTCCCTCTCTCTTTCTCCATACACGTCTTTACTTCATTCCAACCACATGGATGACACAGCGGATAGCGCCTCAGCAAAGCATA
The DNA here is from genome assembly GCF_054136105.1 of Typopeltis vanoorti. Taxonomy (NCBI): domain Eukaryota; kingdom Metazoa; phylum Arthropoda; class Arachnida; order Uropygi; family Thelyphonidae; genus Typopeltis; species Typopeltis vanoorti. The sequence goes on from NC_143564.1 coordinate 114,017,326, forward strand.
CTGGCGGGTAGGAGGATTCGATTCCAGTGTGACACAAATTTTTATAATCTTCAAGTGGCTGATGATTTTGTCTCGTAGTCAGACATCTTGATTATTACAGGACTAAAGATGTTTTGTGTCCAGCGCAGGACCTAGATGATCTAACCCTAGGGACCAGCTGTAGTACAAAAAAAAAAAAAAGTGCTATAGTTTCCAGTTTCGTAGTTGTGATTATCAGAAAACAACTCTCTCACCTATAACGTATCGTAGCGTTGCATTATTAACTACGGGTTGTGGCAAGCAGGCAGTAACATTGACGATATTCAATATTTTCAACTTTCTTTAGTGAAACAGACTTTGGGGCAAATAAAGTTCAACAAACGTTTCGAGCAGTCGCAACATTACTTCGGAATGTAACCAATGTTATTTAGAATATATGAATCAAATATTTTTATTCTATTTTCTCAGAAGATCCGTGAGACTTTTTGCTGGACCACTCAGAACTCTGCTTTTTTTTTTTTTTAATCCATCTAGCTCACTTGTCCTGGGGATGCTTGTTTTACGTTTTAAACAGTTTACTTGTAAATTTCCCCGACTTGACACAAAAAGTCATGTTAGTTTTTTGCGAGCAGCGATCACCCACCTTTACGTCAACACAGAACACGCACTCTTTCTTATTCTGTGGCAGCAACAGGGGAATGTTTTTAGAGCAAGCCGAAACATCTCGCAATGCAACACCTTTGCTCACTGATATAATTTACGTAACAGAACAAGTCTTATTAATCTATAAGCTATAAGAAGTATGACTTTATATCATACTTCTTATATATACACTGTATATATTTCATTTGTCCGAGAGATGCAGGTGAAGACTGTTTTGAAATTAGTATTAGAGATAATAAATTGCAATATGAAGAATATACTATATACTTCATATTGACAAGCGGTTTTAAAGTAAGATATTAAGAAATTATATTAACCCATTAGCTATATTAACCCATTCTTTCCCTCCCCTCTAATAAGGATGTCAAGTGCCAAACTAAAATTAAGAAACAAAAAAGAAAAGTAGCAATGGAAAATTCTTCTGATGCATCAGACAGATCTCGCATTTCAATGAGGGCATCTGTAGGCGGGGTGTTGAATTCCTTTCCCTGTGGTCAAGGACATCTGACTCCAATTAACTAGGAGATGACTTAGGGTATCGGGGTGGGTGACTGGCAAAGTGCCATCGTCTGTCAGGCGTCTCAAAGGGAAAGGCCGTTATCCATTCTCCACCTAACCAGCATTTGTGCCGACAGCATCTCGGATATCTCTGAATACCGGGTTCACTATTCGGGTAGATGTTTAACCTTCTACGACGTTCTTTCAGTTGGATCGGTTGGCTGAGCACGTGTTCATACTAGAAAAGTAAGGCATGCTAATTAGATGACTCTGGAACTAAGACAACTCAAAAGAACAAAAATGAAGGACCCGGGAAAGTCAAATAAATTACTGGCAGTAAGGAGATCAGCGGCTAAATTTAGGGATGGCATTTTCCAGTTAAAATTGCATCGCTGCTCGTATTAGCCAGATACGACGCGAGACGGTGTGGTGACAGTCTGTCGGGGAATTGTGCCATTTTCGTGCTGCACGAGCGGATAGCAGACGCAAATATGGAGCCGTGTACTAGTGCATATTCGCGAGGCTGCGCAATAACTACTTAAAGAAACGAGCATCCAGTGGATGGAATTTAACTGTGACTCAAGTACGAAGCATTTTCAGATTTTATAAGAATATGCTTGAGACGATGTGATGGACAAATAAGTAAGTTTAATGACTGTCTCGCTGATTTGTGGTCGGAAAATGATTCGTTAGCTCCGTTCTTTCGTTGTCATTTTGTATTTTTGCTTAGAAATATCCAAAATACCATGACCGGCTAGAAAGTTCCGTCACAAGACCACTGTCAGATCATACAGAGAAAAACTAGTTTTTTTATTTTATTCTTTTTTTAAACTATATTTTTCCAAACTATGTAGTTACGTAAGAATGCCACAAGGGAAACATACTTAAAACTGTCGCTGTTTAGGTACGCCTTCGTGCATTTGACATCTAGTTAGCTATTGTACACACTCGTAGAGTAATATTATTCCAGAATTAGAGTCGTGTGAGTTATTTAACCCAAATCGGAAGATCTTAAAAAATTTGCGGGGAAATTCTTAGTAACAAGCTGCATTAGAGTGATGTTACGCACATTTTACGCTTATGATACTATCTGAACAATTCGATCGTCTGGTACACCTTTATTGTACTTCAGGTAAAACTTCAGGAGAATAACATCGCATAATCATTGTACAGAGATTCTCTTGCAAGAATTCCCAGTTATTCAGTCCAGGCAAGAATCTCAATGTGCTGATCAACTCACATAACGCAACATTTAATTTAGCAGAGAGAGAGAGAGAACAAGTGTAAAAGGGGTCATTCTTACTGCTAAATATTGAAGCAGAACAGCTTCATGTTGAATGAAATAACAACACTCTACCAATAGCATAGTGTCTTAAAAAGAAAAATGACAAGATAATTATGGCTCTACCGAATAATAATTTACATCTTACTTTCTCTTTTTTTCTCTCGTTATTTCCATTAATATACTTGAAGGATTAAAATGTCTTGTCATTTTAATCCTTCAAATTCATTTTCGGTTGTATATTAATCCGATTATGAAATTCTTTTCTGTAACTATAGAATTAATTTCTACGTGTGGAGTAAAAATATTGCATCCAATTCTTTTTCGTTTAGCACTGGATTTCACTTTCCGATATGTCGGATTAATGAATACATTAACTTTTTATTCTTGGTTTAGTGGGACCACACGAAGGAAAAATAAAACCGAAAAATGTCAATCTAAGTAATTTTATAAAGATGAAACGTTGATATGCAGAAGAACATACATCATAAGGTGAATAGAATAGTATAAGCATCCCATTCACCGTATACTTCTATCACAATGCAGAGCATAGAGAACGAAAGCATATCATTTATTTGATTATAACGGTGCCCCATCAAGAACTTAACAATGTCTTAAACTAAACTAAACATTGTGTGTCGCCGGTTTTCGAAATTACCCACTAAAACAGTCTACCATCGAAGAGTCACATGACCCAGCATCATTTTTAAACCGCACTTGACTGAAGAGGCGAATGCTTATCATCGAAAAAAAAAAAAAAAAAAGGCATTTCGAGGAGATAGAACGGCCAAGGTTTCTTTTTTTGCTTCGTGAATACGCCTTGAGCCAAAGAATGTGCACATCAGTTATGTGAGAGGGGTAAGGAATTCCTATGGCTCAACTGAAGGATAGGTCACGTGCTCTAAGTTGGCTGACTTTCAAGGACGCAACAACTCAGGAAAAGACCTTCCATCCTTTACTGTCTCCTAGAAACATCTAGACTACGAACTGTCATTAATAAAACCGTCTAACGTAATTAGGTCAACTATTCCTATGGCAGGCACGTCTCATTAGGTAATCAAGTTGAGTGATTCAGCAATAAAAGCGACAGTTTGTGCATGTTCAATGGGAATTATTTCAGAGGGAGGCTTATCCAAGAAGCTACTAAATCTTTCTATGTTCCTAACCGAAGCATTCTTAGATGTATTTAAAAGAGTACAGAATTTGTATAACGGTTCATTAATATACATATAACAATGTAGTTCGTTCCTTGAACACTTTTCTTAATGCAAACATTCATAAATCAAAACCCAATATTCATTCACGCATAATGAGAAAGGTTGTACTTAAGCTCCCAAAATATTACCCATTCAATATAAAATCTCAAAAATTATTTTAATTTTTTTTTTTTTAACTATCATAAAATCTCTGGAGCAAACAAATATTACTGCAGCAATGCTTGTGCAAAGTGAAATTCATAAACATCACAAAAGTGACTGTAAGAACAATGTACTACTTTCATCTATCGGATTATCGACATCTTCGTCGAATGAAATGACAGAAAGTGAGAGATGCCTCAGGCCTGAGGTGCTGAAAAGAAGATGCTGATGGACGAAAAAACAACAGAACAGAAGTTTGTTCTGCTTCTCGTTTCTTCAAATCATACAGCACACAAAAATACGGAACGCTTCGTCCTTGCGAGCTATACATTCCCTATTTCATCCGAACTTCTAGTAACAGATTCATGCAAAGAGATTCACAATTTTCTTGATATCACATGGTGGAGTTACTACTGAACAATAGTAGTGGCTAGCAGTGAATTTATTTTTTTCTACATCATGACATGACACATCTTAAAATCAAAAAGATATTTTTGGTAAATAAAGACAAACTGGTATAAATAGCTGTTTTTCGTCAAATCTCAATTCGTAAATCGACAGTTCGTAAATAGAGGGTATATATGCAATATTCAGAAAGTAAATCGATAAATTCATTAAATGATTTCGAATGAAGGAACGAAAACATTTGAAATCCAATTTTTGTTTTAGAAGGAAGGGTTGCCTTTTTGGAGGCACAGACCATGAAATCGGCGTTCATGCAAGGATTTATATTCATAAAAGTTTGGATTTTCATTTCGTTGTTTTGCTCGATTGTGTCTAGTTTTTGACACTTTCATCCAAGAATATTATTTTTTTTCTCTTTCCAAATAATATCGGACAATAGCCATATTTATAGTATGCGCATTCATGAAAAAAATATAAAACTTATTATTTAAAAGAAAAAAAATGACATCAGTAAAAACTTCGAAATCAGTTTTCATATTGAAGTTCCATTCAAGATGGAGAATTTTTTTTTATTTCCTTTAATTTATACAAACATGTCACTTTGTTACATTAAATGAGCAATATCTGCTGTATCTTGTAATGACTTAATTTAAACTTTAGGCATAGTAGAAAAAAGTATAGGCAACACTAGGCTAGCAATAAGCATACCCCAAACATACTTCTAAAATTTCTGACGTGCGCACTTCTGTTGCAGTATTACTGAACTAACTTTTTTTTCTACTATTATTTCTATATCAGTGCATAAGTTAAGTGCATGAGTTAAGAATTCACATTCGTATATAACAAGATCTCTCTCCATATCTCTATCTCTCTCTCTCTCACATACACACACAGCAGATCATTCTTAAATATCTGGGCTCAGATTGATCTGGTAGAAAATCTGGATTTCTCAAAAAAAAAAAAAAAAAAAAAAAAAAAAACATGCATATATTTTAAAAATAAAATTTTTAAATTTAAAAGTTTTTAACCTAATATATATATATATATATATATATATATATATATATATATATATATATATATATATATATAAGAAACACCTAGTAACTGATAAAGAAATGCTTGAAATTGTTACACTGGTATTATGTTTTTAATTTAGCGCTTTTAGGCCGACTGTTATGTTTTGAAGAAGGAAAAAATCCGCTATTTCAGAAAATCCCTTCTTCTACCCAGCAGAAATGGTAGACTGTTTGAGAATATGGTAAAGCATATTCTCAAACAGAAATCCCTTTTTTTTTTTTTTTTTTTTTGTCTGGACAAACATTAGTTATATTTCAAAGCGGAGTTGAAATGCTTAACACAGTGACAAGAATATGCTCAGGAGTTTATAAACTGTAGAAATTTATAAATTAATTACAAAAAACAAAAAGCACCATACACTACAAATTCGTGTTTATCATCTGATGTTATAAGATAAATAAGTAGTAGCGGGAAACGGAAAGATGTGTGTAGAATGGAGTGTCCTCTAGTGATGAGGCGTTGGACACCTCGGAGGTGTCACGCAATAATAATAATAATAATAATAATAATAATAACAACAACAACAACAAATCTCATATATCGTAAAAAGGTAATAAAATCCAAGTCCTCACTTCATTCACTAACACTGAATGATGCAAATATTTCCACAAGTGAATGCACGTTAAATTAACAATTGCAATAAAATATTCAGTGGCTTACAGCCAGATAATGCATTTCCAATCCCAATCTGTTAATGATCCATCCTGGACGAAAAGAAAGTATTACATTTTAGATAACACAGACGCCAAACTACTGGGTATGTACTGTACTACTACAAAGCATTCTGTATGCATTTTCCAAACCGAAACCGACTTCTTTGTTATATCATTTAAATTGTTCAACGCTTTAGACTATTTAATGGTATTATTAATCTTTCACTGGTCTCTTTCTCACTGCACCCAGGCCATAAATTTTCTAGATATGGTTTCTTAAGTGGTGTCATTAAATGATTATTCTTTATGCTGCTTATGAGACAGATTATTATCATTCCATCTGAGGAAAGAAAAAAGAAAAACACGAATTGGTCTAATTGCGGATTCAATTCTTTGTGGGCCGAAGTACTTGTCGTTCTGATAAGCAGTCCATAATTTGGATCAGTTTTGTGCAATGGGCTGTAATCTGGCAAGAAACCACCAGTGGATCATCCGGATTTTAAAATTCTTTATTATCAAACTTTTGTTTAACATGAATTCCCGCATCACTAACCAAGATTCCTTGTCGCCATTAATTTAATAATTGACATATGCGATACATTCTCTTTTCAAAATTAAAAATAAATTACTTCTTCTGACCAAATAAGAAAAAAAAAAAGATTCACTAACACCGTAATATAGCACAAATAATTTTTTTTTTTTCCGTAGGAATAGAAATGCAAATAATTACCTGCATGTCGCAGGTTTCCTGTAATTAGTTTCGACGTCTGCTTCACGATAATGAGGAGGAAATGTCTATAGAATTTAAAATTGGCCAACGGTTTTGCACACGTGCCTAACGGACTTCTCAAGGCAATGCAATGCAGATCCTATCATTTTCCTACTTTGTATCAGTTACGAAGGTCGATCATTGTCACGAATCCAGAGCGTCATCCTTTGTGAATAGCATCGTAAGGAAAGTGGAAAACGGTACATAAGAAAATCGAGGGGGAAAACTATTAAAACATCTTAAAGAAATAAGAAGTATTGCATAATGCACCGCTAGCTTATTCTCCATTTATTGTTAATGAAATGATAGCATACTGAATAATTAAGAATTAACTCAATATCATTACTAAAAAGAACACGGGACTTTAACCATAACCATTGCTCTTTGGTTTTCCTATTTGTGACGTAATCTAGTTGTATGGCATTATTTTTCATTCAGCGTTAAAGAAATCACAACGGTATAATTACATGATCCATAATAATATTCTTATTACAAACACCTTTTAACAACATTCAGTGCTGTTTTTTTCCCCTCTCCTTTTTAATGATATCATCTAGTCATGTGCTCTTGCTTCATGGCTATGTCTAAGAAAAACGCTTTGCTAACATAAAGCTGCACTGTATGCTCAAAACCAATGAACGAATTTCTTACTTTTCATAACCAGAACAAAATCAAGAATTATTCAAGATAAGTTCGATAAATACAGGAGCAGGAAGTTCACAGTAGATACCTAGATACTTGAAAAGAGAATGGAGTCGTGTCAAATATGACTGGATTAAAAGTGTATAGCTTAAATTAAATTGGGTTATTATTATTATACAAATGTACGTAATGTATATGAAACATATGTAAACAAATGTATGTAATGTTGTATCATATGTAATCAAATGTATGTAAATATATATATATATATTATTATTATTATTATTATTATTATTATTATTATTATTATTATTGGGTTATAAGTTTTTGGGGCTGTAGCAGAACATCAGTGGAAAAGAAGACCCTTATACTATAGGCTAAGTTACTGGATAATCGTGGGTTTATGTAATTCAGAATAAGTAACTATGCGGGAAAAGCCATACAGTGGGTGATCATATTATTAGAGTCACCCCCATAAATTACAGTAACAATCGTACAATTCAACCTACAATGAGTTCTTTATATTTTTTTATTAAATAATTATGTTTACTGATATTAAATATACAGTTGATAATACTGTACTGTTGGTTTCATAACCTGTCATATGGACGCCATTTTGTGTTTAGATTCTCAGCCACCGCTTGACAGCCATCTTGTTCAGTTACCTTTGTTTATACGTTATTGAGGTTATTCAAGTTTTCAATTACGTTTGGAGTGTTCTTATAATATTTTGAGTAAGTAGTTTATTTCAAGATTTGTATATGGTTTATAAGTGTTGTATTGTGTTATTTTATGATTTTTTTATTATTTTCTTGACAGAGTTCATTTTTATCATGGGCAAGGCCAAAGATCTTTCTCCAATGAAAATTTCAGAAATAAAAAGGCTCTTAATGAATACTGAACATTCTCAAAGGAAGATAGCATCAACTGCTAATGTTTCACGAGCATCAATTGGACGAATAACAAAAAAAAAAAAAAAAAAGATGCAAATATTGAATTGGCACTGAAGCGTTTGAAGAATTGTGGCAGAAAAAAAAATTATCACCCCACGGGACGAAAGAAAAAGTAGAGATATTTGCTTGGAAAATAGGACCTCGGAGGGTTCTTACAAAAATGATGCAGGATGCTGGCATTAAGATATCTTCAGTGACAGCTCGTCGATGCATCAAGGACTTGGGCTTGAACAATGAAGCAGGATCAATACATCAAGGCACTGGAGACTAAGATGCTACCACAGGTACAGGAGTGGTTCCCGAATAACGATTTCACATTCGTGCATGATTCTACTCCTTGCCATAACACAAAAAAAGTAACAAAATTCCTGAATGACAAAAAAGTCAAGGTTCTTGACTGGCCTAGAAATTCATCGGATCTCAACCCCATCGAGAACCTTTGGGAACTGATTAAGCAGGAAATTTCCAAGGAACTTGTCACCAACAAACGCCAATTAATAGTGCGTTTGATTGACGTGTGGCACAGGAAATTAATCAATAAAATTAAACTGGAAAAATGCATAAAAAAGTATGCCCAAAAGAATCGAAGCAGTAATTTCAGCAAAAGGCGGATTTTATCAAATATTGACCTCATAATTATTTCTATATACATTTTTCTTTAATTATATAAGCATACTTTACTTTTTTAAGTGTATCATTAGAGGACTAATTTTAATAAAAACAATTTGATGTAAAAACATTGACAATGTGGTTTTATTTCTACCCCAAAAAGGTATTTTGTGAGTTTAGGGTAGAAATAAAAATGCCTTCCCTAATTGGCAAAATCCATCAACATATCCGATTCAGATTTGGATGTGAGAATAACTGAGCTGACTGATAGCAATCTGTTTCAAGCGTCCCGTCAAGAAATCTGCAAACAACACATGAGATAATGTGGAATCCATGTTTGTTTGTTTTTTATTTATTAATAGTATCTGTTTTACTATGTAGAGGTACTCTGCATGTTCAAAAAAAAGGCATTGTGAGTAGTCAATAGTATACTAATATTAAATTTTAATGCCAAAACTTCTAACACAGGGATGCAGTCTCTTTTGTCGGTTTTATCTGCCCACACGTTATATTGGAATCAGAACTATAAAAGTCACTTCTATGTGCAGTTGGAAGAAGATTGTGTGTTTTTCGTTGAAAAAGAGAAGAGTTTGAATCCCGTAGAATGCGTGGCACATTTTTTTTTCTAGGCCAATATACGTGTGTATATATGCGTGTCAATAAAATAAAAAGAGCCATACCAGTAAGGAAAGCGTACTTCCTTATTTTGAAAAAGCAGAAAGAAAAGAAGAAGGGAATGACTAACCTCATCTTTTATTAGAATTAATAAAATACAGTATGACGTTAGTCACTCACTGCTTGTTACTGAGAAAAGGGGGATCGTTTAAGAAACTATGTTGTGTCATTGTACTTAAAGTTATGTATTTCTGAGTAAAGTACTGTTCAGATTATTTTAATACCTTTGTTTTGTACTCCTATATATATATATATATATATATGTTTTTTTTTTATTCTAATTAAATTATCTAAACAACTATTGTGTAACACTGGAATAAAATCATTGCAAATTTGATTTAATTTCTGTTAGTGCAGTCATTAATTTTGAATTAACTGCTTTCTCTTAATTCCAGAGTATTTGTATTATGTATTATAATACATATTCTCAGATTAATATCTAATTATATCCTGTACTCTTTTAAGAATACATGTACATTTTTGGGCGATTTTTCTTCTTATTTTTTTACTTTGTTATTTTCCCCAGAAATGCACTTTGTCTGTGTTTAATTTTTTTTTAAAAAAATCCAAGGATAATAAAATATAAATGAAAAAGTGAACACTTATAAACATTTCGATTTTGGAAATTGATGGAAACATTTCTCGAATAACCTATTATTATTTCCACTGAGAGTAACACTGTGAGAGTGTGCTCCATCTTAAATTGCAAAATTTGAGTGCTGCATAATAATACTGCAATTAATAGCGCAAAAGGCTCATTGTGTTAGCAATGCCCGTGCTATATGTGATCACTTTTCTTTCCACATCTATTTCATAAGTTAACCTTCAGAAAACAGCCTAACAAATCACTTACTTTGAAATGTAATCAAAATCTGCGAGCAAAGAAACATATTTTAAGAAATTATAAAGCAAGAACTTAATTAAAATTAACGTTTCTGTAAATACATTAATAGAATTTATTAAGTATACGTTTTATATTTACTATATGCAGATTAGGAAATATAAAACATATACTTAATAATGTAGCAACTGTAAATTTAATGAAAAATTGGCAATGAAATATTGTTTGCTGAAAAATAATAACAATCTGAGAACCTTAATAACAATCTGAGAAGTCAGAGTACCTTATTAGAATTGTTAAAATTTATAACTTGTAATACCAACTCAAAGCAAAAACGAGAAGGCCACGTGGAATGATTTCGGAGTGTACGATAACGCTTCCCCCCAAAAAACTAACTTCTACCACTGCTTCATTTAATTCATAATACAATTTTAAAGATCATTTAAAATACAATACAAAACTTTTAAAACTGCTGATACTTGAGATTTTTCTATCCGTGACAAAAGTATCTGCAGTGTGGAACAATAACAATATCGAAATAGTTTGGGAAATTGCAACGTATGTCATTAGCGCTGCATGCGGATCGAGAATGACGTAAATCGGTAGCCATGCTTCGGAGAAGAGACCATGGGATGCTCTCAATAATCGGTGAGCATAATTAATTTTTACATTGCACCAGGTAACGAAAATTATCACCATCTAAAGATTTTCAGAAGAAGAAAAACTAGCGAAACACTAGCGGAGATTCAAAACAATATAAGGATTTTCTTTTGTTGAAAATCGCACATTTAATTTATAATTAATTACTGATTATGAACCTAATATCATGGTAACTATGTATATTCTTGATTTGATAATAAGATTCATTAAATGAAAATAATAATTGAATAAAACTTTAATATTTTATATATATATATATATATATATATATATATAAACTCCATCAACAATCATTAACAGCACTGCAATAAATTACGATTCTTTACAAATAGCAAGAACAGTATTCACACAAAACAACAAATTACTCTTTTATGATTTAATCTTCACATCATTTAATGGAATAACTGAGTAGGCGAAGAACAAAATGTTTCGAAACTTCCACGATTTTCTTTTAAATGAGGTTTTAATTAATTCCTCTGCTGGCGACTTGAATTCATGCGAAAATGCCTTTCATTTACATATTTAATGTATAATACTAGAAGTGATTAACATTATACTGAACAATATATGGCTTATCGTTTGCTATAATCATGTGTGAACACATGGATACTCTCTCTCTAAGAAACCTTTTACACGTTCCTAGTAAACATTTTGCCAATACAGAAAGACAGTGGTGGATTAACTGGGAAAGTTCAGTCACTATTTTCGGAACTGCCACTGTCAGAATAAATTGGAAACATAAGCGACCTTTTATTTCTCGTCATGTACTATTCAGCAATGAAAAGTGTAAGCCACTAATGATCTCACATAACAAAAATTTATGAAATTCAATGTTATGTGTATTAAAACATATCATTAGCACATATAAAAGAGGAATCTAAAACTTTCCGAAGTTTAGGACCAAAACAATAAAACGGATGAGCCAAAAATTTAGAAATATCGATGAACACTTTTTTGTTTATGTTTAATATAAAGTGAAGGGTAAATGATGTGCGTGAGTAATCTCTCGGTTTTATTAAAAACTGTTTAAACTTAAATCATTTTAATTTCAGCATTATTTAATTCCGGAAAGAAAATTAGGTGGGAGGATATAAGGAGGCGGAAACTATAACGACGCTCTCATCTCAAATCTGGCAAAAAGCCAATTCACGTGCCGTAATGTAGAGGTACTCTCTCTCTCTCTCTCTCTCTCTCTCGAAGAGTTCGAGGACGTACAGCGTTTTTGCCTTTGTAGTCTGGCTAAAACGATAAGGAAAGACGATCGGGTATTCCACGAAAAAAAAAAAAAAAAGCTTCTAGAATTTCAATCATGAGCCTAGCTTGAAAGTGTTCCTTGAATTAAGGAGTGGGAGGCGCCCAGGACAGCTAAACCGGAAACCATAAAAGAGATGTGCGACTAAGTCTGGAATGTACGTTGATTTTGATTAAAAGCACAGGTCGATGTATTCTTTCCATTCTATCGAATTTGATGAATGAATTCATTAAGAATTTTGAATGAAACTGTTTTTGCAATAACTATTTCTTAACTATATATCTGCATACGAGGAAACAAATGTGTCTTTTTGTGAAATAGGTGTAAGGTCACTATCCAGATATAAACGACACACACACAACCCCCCCCTCTCCTCTCTCTCTCTGTTTGTGTGTGTGTGTGTGTGTGTGAGTGAGTGAGTGAGAGAGAGAGAGAGAGAGAGAGAGAGAGAGAGAGAGAGAGAGAGAGAGAGAGATTTTATATATATATGAAAGGAAGCATCTAAACGACTAGAAACAGAACACAATTCTCGTTACCGAAGATTGAGAAAGCATAAAATCTCAATTGCGAGATTATATAACACTCTAATCTGCTTTTCAGTAAGCAGTTGATATCATCAAGGAGGTGGATACTTTTAACCTGCTTCCTTCCTCATTCTTCTGGCTGATTTACACAGAGAACTTTTTTACCACATGATTTTTCTACAAATCATGCCACAAAATTTGTTATTCTAAATTGAATATATAATTCCCCTCCTCCTCATTTTTGTTCCTCGTTCCAGTAGCCCATTGGGAAGTGCTTCTTCCACATTCTTCTAAATGCATTTGAACTAATAAGCAAGCAGTCATCTAAAACAGCTGAACTTCCTACTTACTGAAGTAATATTACTCCTCCGTCATTCACTTCTGCTTTTTGGAGCATACCTGTAGTATTTCTTGAAATTACAGTATTCAGAGCTAATACCTAATAATAATAATCTTATTTATTTACTTTTCAGAGTGACGAGACCACCAAAGTTTAAGACCATTTCTTGTTTCGTCGCATTCTTAAGCTCGTTTTCTTTAGAATTTCCACACAGAACACACATTTCCACACATTACGCATAAGGATTAAACTCTGAATTTCCGGGTGAAAACCTGCGTGCTTGATCCAAAAATCGACTGACTAAGGAAACTGCTGAAAAAGAAATCGCAGAAAAATTTTTGTAGTCAGAATCTAAAACTAATGGAAATCGGACAGTCATGAAGCAAATCAGGATGGAAGCAACTACCACACAAGGCTACACAGGCACCTTTCTGTCCTATCATATATGTAAAAAATTAAACAAAGTAAATAAACCCACCAGCACCATCTGTTCAACTAATGATGAATGGAAGTGAGGCTATAGTATTAACTAGCTTTTGGAAATTGCGTGGGACAGCCAATCTCCACTGTCTCTCTCCCAAATGCCGTTTAAAATCAGCGACAGTATGGTAAGTTCGTACAGCAAACAACTGCCGCCATCTCGTTGTCCCCAACCCTAACAATATATTAATGTTATGGTTACGGTCCATGTGATCTCTCTCTTACTTTCCCTTGTTGATCTTTTAGCTAACGCCAATTCCAGTCTCTTTCTCTTGTGTTTTTCTCTATAATTTCTCAGACGAATTTCTTTAATTCTCAGAGATTTAGCATTTCTTTAAAAAATAATTTCATGTATTCTTCTATGACTTTCTAGGTCTTGTTTTGTAACCAATCCCTTCTTTTTTTCTTTTCTTACTACCCAAAAAAGTCTCTTGCAGCCTCATTATATACTGTCCTAAAATTTTTTCATCTCTTTCTGTTTTCTTTCTTTATAGTCGCTTTCTAGTTTCCTTTTCTCCAAAATTTGAAATCAATTCGTTATCCTAACAGAAAAATGTTAATTTTCTCATTCCTTTTTAATTTAGACATATCATAACTTATTATTCTTTTTCGATATTTAATTTTCTTGTTCCATCACTGCTTTAAGTTCAGCCGTCAATAAGTAATGATCAGATCCTATAATAGGTCATCGCCTTGCTTTAGATGATAAATGTTTTAAATCTGGCTTTCGTTTCACCACTTCCGGTGCAAACAAAAACCAAATTTCCTGCTCACTGATCTTCATTATTTCTTTTACCAAATTTGACATTCATATTACTCACTTCGGTATTTATTCTATACCCTTTTGTAATTTCCAGAAAAGTTTTTTTTTTTTTTCAAGATCCTTGTGGTTTTTTTTTTGGTGAAAAATATCTGTGATGGTATAATGTAGCCATTATTATTCCATCACTTGATGATTATTTTCCATGCAGGTCCTAAACCCAAATAAAGCAGAATGGCTTGACACCTGCATGAGGTATAACCAACTTTAAGGTGGAACTGTGGGTTATCAGAGAACAAGCATGGAATTTGTTCAAGCCCTTTCAGAAACTCCAGAAAGTAGGAAAGTACTGTCACGTCAGCTGATGAAAATCGTCTACTGCGTAACATACTTTCACTGAATGTCCTTCATTTTTGGAGTTTTTTGTGCTAGCTTTGGCAATCCTTGCTATGCTTGGATTTAGATCGATAATCCTGTAACGGAAAGCAAAACAAAAACAATGAATAATACTGGCCTCATTCTGGCATGAGGCCAGTATTATTCATTTTTCTTCACTAGTTAGTAAACAGGGTGTACATAGAGTCACACATCATAACGATTATTGGGATATTTAAGTTATGACCGAATGAACTAAGGCTTTGATGCCAGTGCATTATTTCTGTTAACTGCGTGTTTTCTTCTACCGGTTAACCTGTTTAGATTGAGGAATGAAAAAAAAAAAAAAAAAAAAAAACAGAGTTGCAGGGAGGAAATAAAAGAAAAGAATTTGATGATTATTTTCCATGCAGGTCCTAAGCCCAAATAAAGCAGAATGGTTTGACACTTGACACCTGCATGAGGTATAACCAACTCTCTATGAGATCACATCATAGGATATCATTTATTTTGTGGACCATCAGAAAAAAAAGTAATGAAACAATAAAATCATTATTTATGAGGATGGCTATAGTAATTGCCATAAAAAATGTGTCCTGTCAATCCCAAAACATGTAGGTAAATCTGATTCAATTTCCAAATATTCAACAACAACAAAAAGATATCAACATATTCCTTCTTTCTTAACTCAGGTATGACATGTGATAAAGGTTCCGTGACTTGTCGTGTATGGGAATAACCGATAATAAAACCAATTATCTTCATTTATTTTTTATATTCAACGAGAAGCAATTATTGATTTATTTTGGTTTATATTGATTTAACAGTTGGCTCATTACCCTCCTAATTATAGAAACAACTCGGCAGAATAAATTGTAATTCAGTGAAATAGACGTCGTCTTGACCTAACGGGCAGTTGAGAACGAGGTAGCTGTATGACCAAATCGATTTTGTCCAAACACGAGAGACTGACATTTCGCTATGGCTTCGGCTCTGTTTGCAAACACATGAAGTAAAGGTTAGAAGTCTACCAACCACCGGCATTTGCGTAGGCGTTGTCATAACAACGAACAGTGCACGATTCGCTTCAATTTCCATTGCTTCCGCAGATCAATAACCCGGGAAGCCGAGAAGTCTGGAGTGGGGGCCTGACTCCTCCAGTAGCGGCAGAAAACGACTCATTTACCAGCAAGATAAGTTAAGATCGATTTCCGTGTGACCGAGTGTCCTTCACTTTAGGAGCGTTTTGTGCAACCTTCGACAAAACGCTGTGTTTGGATTTAGATCGATGACTCCAGTAACGAAAGTAAAACGCAACACTGATCAAATCTACACTATCGCGCCATGAACCGAGTCCTATCAGAAATTAACTGAGAAAAGTGAACAAAGGTCTACATGAAGTCAGAACCAAAAATATGATAGGAAAGCATGCGTTGACCTTTCATTATTTCTCTTTCTCTCATGTTTTTTCTTTCTTTTTTTTTTTTTTTTACTTTCCCTTTTATGTTATGTAACTGACAGAAAAAATGACGAATTCAAGTCATGCCAAGTAGGAAAACCCCCTACTGAGTCGCCCTTATGAAATTACAATATACAAATAACAGCAGAGAAGACAGATTTGATAGCCTTCTGCAGATAATTCCAGCTATTAGGCATTTGTTACAAGTTATAATCATTAAGTGGAAGATGATTTTCATCGCCCAGTGTAATAACCAGTAACATTACCAACCTACATACTGAAGACCTGAAGTAACACGTGAACCACATCGATGGCTAGAACAGTTCATCTGACCTGCCCTGGCCGACTCACAATACACTATTATGATGTTTCAACCTTTAGTGAGGAAGAGACTTTTATTAAAATGTAAAAAAATATATTAAAAAAAAACATTTTGCCGGTTTATTCTACTGATTTAAAGGTGCCGGGGAGGAGAGGGTACTTGGATATTCATCTGAATGGCACTAGTGCACTCTTATCTGTAAAAGTAAACGACTGACATCCTTATTCGCGGTCATACCTACATATCAATTAACTATTTAATTCCCGAGAAAATTAGTTTATTGTTTAATTTTTTTTCTGGAATTTCTTGAGAATGAAATTGTTCAGAATTTCCTTTAAACATTTACTTTAAGTAACTAGAATTGGTTTGGTTTAGCTAAATTATTGTTTAATCTTGTTAGCCAATAACCAGAAGCTAACAGGACAAAGAAACTACCATCAAGAAAGGTGTTGTTCTTTCTTGAAGTTGATTTCCCATATGTTTCGGAATCTGGATCGAAGCACAGCTCATTGGTTGGTTGTTTTGGATTACACCAACGCAATAATACATCTACCTGGAAACATTCTGTTACGAGGTGTTACGATGTATTGGGTTTGTAAGTTTTGTGTATTCTAGGTAACTGTGTGCATGTTATTCAGAATGAATAAAACTCAAGATCCAAATCAAAATCCTGCCAATTTTTTATGACACTAGATGTATTAATCTCTCACTAAAACGAGAATCGGACTTAGATCTTTTTAAGCAAGGATCGTGCGCTACCCACAGCACTAATTGAAGTGTTTGTCAATCACAACAGCAGAGTCTTTGGAATGGCATAGCGCCAACATTAACTTCTGATGCTCAAATGGAAATAAACATACGCCAAATATACGCATGCACGAGGATGGTCTGAAAAGTTCTCGGCCTAGCAATATAAAAACGACTTTATCATTTCAAAATTATTTTATTTTTCAACATAATCTCCCTTAAGACTAATATATTTATTCTAGCGATGCTCCAGCACTATTATCCCGTCCCTGTAGTGGTTCTCAGTAAGATCTGCAAAATACCCCCTCTACAGCTGCAATCACCTCTTGATTCGAAGGAAAACAATGACCAGCGAGGAAGAATTTTAGTTTTGGGAAGAGATAGAAGTCAGAGGGAGCCAAATCTTGGGAATAGTGGATGTTCCAACAATTCATAATGCAGATCCCTTAATTTTTCCATTGCCAAAACACCTTTGTGGACAGATGCATTGTCCTGATGAAAGATGATTTTTTCTTCTGCAAACCGGGTTTTTACTCAATAATTTTTTCGTCTAGTCTGATGAAAAGATCGGAATAATATTCCCCGGTTATTGTTTTACTCTTTTCAATGTAATTAATAAACAAACTTTAGCATCCCAAAACACCGATGCCATGACCTTTCCTGCTGATGGAACCGACTTTGCCCTCTTTGGAGCTGAACAACTAGCTTCTGTCCACTGTTTTGACTGATGTTTGGATTCTGGTGTGTTATGATGAATCCAAGTCTCATCCATAGTAATAAATCGATGCACAAAATCAGTTTTATTCTTGTTGAAACACTCCAAGCACTGTTCAGAGATTTTCATGCGAGTGCGTTTTTGATCTGCTGTGAGCAAGCACAGCACCCATGTTGCGCAAAGCTTTTTTATTTGCAATTCTTCATGCAAAATATATCCTACACGTTCTTTTAAAATGCCTATGGTCTCAGCAGAGCAGTTTCACACACTATGACTCACCGTCATCCAATACCATATCATGCACTTGATCAATGATTTCTGGTGTTGTTACACTTTTTGGACGTCCTTCATGTAGATCATCTTCAAGGCTGGTACGGCCACATTTAAACTCGTCACCCCATTTCTTAATTGTCAAAAACGAAGGAGAAGAGTGCCCATAAACCTTTATGAACTTCGAATGAATTCCTTTTGGCGTTAAACCTTCTTTTACAAAGAATTTTATAACCGCACGATACTCAATTTTATCCATTTCAGGGGATAAACACAACACGTCTGCTTCAGACAGCTGTAAAAAACAAACTACTTGATAGAATGACTTGCAATTTCACATGGATGCTTATGACAAATGTACCAACTTAGAAAAAAAACATTTGTCGATAGTGTTGCCATCTGTGGTCGAGGCCGAGAACTTTTCAGACCACCCTCGTACATTTCGAAAAGTCGCATTATTCTCTCTCTCTGCGATTTGAGAATCGCTAAATGTTACAACAAATCGATCTATTCTGAATTGCACACAGCAGTACAAAATTTTGGGAAAATCATATTTTTAACCTCAAAACAGCTTATTCGTGTTGCAAAAACATTTTATAACAAACGTAACGGATTTTGTTGCCAGTGAGATGGGACGGTAATCAGATTCACGAAGTGACAAAACAGATGAATCCCGCCGTACATATTCATACTAGGTAACTTCGAAATAAGAAAAAGAAAGTTCATGGAGATGAACTACGGTATCACAAGGCAGCAAAGAGCCACAGCAAAATTTATGATACACCAGTAGGACGCCTGTTAATTATTTATGATCTATTTTAGAACTATAGATCTCTTGTAAAGCTTTTATTTATTTATTTATTTATTTTTCTGTTTATGTAATAAACATCGGTAAAGCTCCTTACAGAAATTTTCGAACTTCTCTATCCTCCCCCCCCACACACACACACACGCACCAAAGAGAAAAGCTTCTTAGTTTGAGAAACGCTGGAATAGTTGAGCTAAGTGGAGTAAGGTAAATTAATTATAGATAGAATACGAACATAATGCGAAATGGAAACGTTTTCTTCTTGTTGCATGATATATAATTAAAAGTTAATTATTGAAGAGGCCAGGGAATTCTAATTTCACATCATCATCAATGAGCTTTCACATCAATGAGAGTTCCGCCGTTTTTTTAATCAATAATATTTTAATTATTTCTTTAGTTTTACTACTGAGAACCCTTTGAGGATGACGCGCATAAGATTCAACTTTACGAGCCACAATAAACACTGCATGAATGAAGAGAACGAAAATAAGTGTAAGCTACAGTGTGCTGATAGTGAAACAGGAAATGAAGAAATTTTTCTAAACAGTACAGTATTCATAAACGGAATTTACACGTACTCAGTGAATCAGCAGGATGCATGACCGTTACACCACTTGATGGCAACAGGGGAAATGGAATGTTACAACAGATATAAACTGTGTGGGCATTACATAAATATTTGGGATTGTATAGCACCCCGAATATTAGGCAAATCTAATGAGGCAATCGGAATGACGGACACTATTATACGTGTGACTATTACTGTACGTCAAGAAAATAAACATCACTTACTGTGTACAAACAATCTGTTTGGGTTTTTTACCAGGAAGTTAACGTGTTTAGTGAGTCTGTCATGATTTCGTACTTTTTCTTTATAGAATGGCAAAGAAAGGAATTTAGCAATTGCGTGCATCTCACATAATGTGAATCTGAAGATTATAAAAAACATTCTTCTGTTCCATTCTTTTTGTTTACACGAAATGCGGGTACCAGTTGTAGAAACCCCGAATCTTCTCCTCTCGAGGGTAGAAAAATAAAACGGTTCTGAAGGTCCACTGCTAGTAGTACAGGGGGAACCAGAACTGAGAGTTTGAAGTATTGAAAGTATTAAGAGAATTTCATTTTCGCCTCCATTTCTCGCTTTGGAAAAATCAGAAAAAGTACCTCCTACTTTACCAAGAAGTACTCACTGCATGCCTCCTCTGGTCTCGTCAAAAAGACATGAGAAGAATCCTGAATAGCTTGGAACACATGGAACAACTTCTTGAAATTTGTGCTCTAAAATTAGCGATATACTAAACTATCTTTACAATCATTCATACTATCTGGCATCTACCCTAAAGCGGAAATAACCTTATATTCAACATATACCATGTTCAAAAGACATATTTCGGTGATTATCCCACATTTTTTATTATTTAGTTATATAAAACACTGAAATAATAGTTCCCGACAAGTTTCGTAAATCGTAGGAATTACATCTTCAGAGGTAAATAGTATAACTTAAAGTTTAAACAAGAGAATTAATAAATACAAATCATAACCGTCTGGCTATTCATAAACTCAAATAACAGAATGCAGATATAAAACGTTATTGACGTTGAACAATACTGGACGATATCACGTGTTCTTGTTCTCGTTCATACAGTCCAAGCTCAGATTGAGGCAGATTTTTTTATTAAAGCTGACTACACTTGATGGAGAATTAAACCTTGATTTTTATTGCATTGGGTTGGGTTTTTCAGCATATTAGCAGCAGCTTTAAATTTTCTTATGTAGTTGTTGTTTTCTATGTACGACATCGTCGTTTTTTGCCAGAGTACATCGTGTCCAGTGGAAGTCGTATGGAAAGCAAGATGATAATGATGAACTCATGGCCAGTCCTTTTTGTTCCCAGATTCTGTCTTGATAGGTGAAAAAAGTATTGTTTATACAATGTTTAAAAAGATCTAAGATGTCCGGAGTTTGAATCTCCTAGAAGACCTCTTCCCTCCGGACAACTTAGATCTTCTTAAACATTGTATAAACAATACTTTTTTTCACCTATCAAGACAGAATCTGGGAACAAAAAGGACTGTCCATGGGTTCATCATTATCGCCTATTTATGGAAAAATTTGAAAATAATGCTCTTAAGAATTACCATAAAAACCAAAAATATGGCTACGCTATGTAGACGATATTTTCATCATATGGAATGGAACAGCAGATGAACTTATCAATTTTAAAGATTATCTCAACAATTTGCATAACACCATAAAATTCACTTTAGAACAAGAAGAAAATAGAAAACTTCCTTTTCTAGATATTAGATTTTCTAGATGTTCATGAAGAAAATAAACTCTCCTCAGTATATAGGAAGCCGACAAAACACAGAAATATTTCTAAATGCAGCCTCACACCACCATCCTTCACAAAAAATAAGCTTAAATAAAATTCTTCGAGACAGAGCATACAATATCTCCAGCACACAAGAAAGATGCAACGAAGAACTAAAATACTTAACACAAATGCTCCAACAGAATGGGTATGAAACAAAAACTATCAAGAGAATCCTTAAAATGCCGCCAACTAACACAATAAAGCAGGATTACAAAAAACGCAATCTCGCTTCCTTATATCAAAAATGTTACAGATAAGCTAGCCAAATTAATGAACAAACACAATGTAAAAGTAGCCTTCCTTCCTATGGAAAAAATCTCAAGATTCCTACATCCACCAAAACCACCTTATCATCCTCTTAAAAAAACCAGGAGTCTACAAAATCCATTGCTCCTGCGGGATTTGCTACGTAGGACAGACAGGAAGATCTGGAGAAATACGCATGGCTGAACATCATAAAGACGTACAATTCAAAAGAGAACAAAAAACGGGTCTTGCTTTACATACCACTTCCACTGGACACGGTGTACTCTGGCAAAAAACGACGATGTCATACATAGAAAACAACAGCTACATAAGAAAATTTAAAGAAGCTGCTAATATGCTGAAAAACCCAACCCAATGCAATAAAAATCAGGGTTTAATTCTCCATCAAGTGTGGTCAGCTCTAATAAAAAATCTACCTCAATCTGAGCTCGGACTGTATGAACGAGAACAAGAACACGTGATATCGTCCAGTATTGTTCAACGTCAATAACGTTTTATATCTGCATTCTGTTATTTGAGTTTATGAATAGCCAGACGGTTATGATTGGTATTTATTAATTTCTCTTGTTTAAACTTTAAGTTATACTGTTTACCCCTGAAGATATAAATCCTACGATTTACCAAACTTGTCAGGAACTATTATTTCAGTATGTTGTATAACTGAATAATAAAAAATGTGGTGTAATCACCGAAATATGTCTTTTGAACAGATTAGCCACAGAAATCTACGCCTGCAATATACAATGTTGACAAAATTATTTTGACACCTAGTTGTGGTCAAAAAACGCGTTTTAATTACATTTCTGTTACCGAGTGGAACTATATGTGGCCTGAATGACAATAATTATCCTTCGGGGAATGATTTCAACCAATTTCTGATACGTCGCAACAGGAAATTCCTCTCGTGAAGTTGATGCTGATGACGGCCTCTGTGGTCTGGAGCGAATTCGGGTAGATGCATAATTTGTCCCAAAGATGTTCCATGGGGTTGAGGGCTGGACTCTGAGCCGGCCAGTTCAACACTTGTTTTGTGAAAACCGGTCTCGAAAACGCAGTGCAGTATGACATGGAGCATGCATCAGCCTGCTGAAACATGCAAAGGTCACTGCCGAAGTACTTCCACAGCGTCCGAAGCATGAAGTTGTCCAAGTAATCATCAGATGTCATGGTTTTGGCACGTCCACCAATGGACCAAGCCCAACCCAACTGAAACCTCCCCATACCATTACCAGCAAACTTGACATTTGGAACAATGCAGTTCTGCGTGAATCATTCCCTGGGTAATCTCCAGATTTAAACACGACTATCACAGTGAAACATTTGGAAGCGTGATTCGTCGCTCCACAAAACCATTTTCCAAATCATCCAAGGTCCAGGAACGGTTGAAAGACCGAAAAGCCGTTTGGCATTGAAAGGGGGTGGGGTGAGGTTGTGTGCTTATGTAGCAGCTCTGCTGTGGTAACCAAACGCATACAACTCTCTGATGACAATTCTATGCAGACAGATGTCCCTGCAGCATTTTCCAGGTTGACTGCGAGGTCCGCCGCTGATGACGTGTGGGATGCTCGAACACTCCGAGACAGTGCTCGTCGATCTCGGTCAGGTAGTGTCAGTATCTTCCAGGGTGTTTCCTGCTGTGGTAGCACCATCAACTTTCCATCTGCGAATGACATAAGCAACGGTGGTTTTCGGTATACTGAGACACGTAGCAATGCCGCAGCCAAAGACCACTGAGGTACCTCCCCGCTAATATCCCACGTTGGAAGTCTGTTAGTTCACCTGAGTGTGGCTTGTCATTGCGTACCGTGCAAAACATGCAGCACATCCCAGCTTTTATTACCAGACTTACGTTATTTGCATGTGGTAGGATCAATTTGCATGGCGTAAGATGTTCAAATACTTTTTTGTCAACACAATATACTTAATCAATGTCAAAAATGGAGCTAACAGTTAGTCGTCAAACTATCGTGTCATTGCATTCTAATTAGTCTACCAAAAATAATAAAGAAAGCCACTAACATTCGACCCCTTCACCGCCTGGAAGCGCACCGTTTATTAGTGACCACTAAAACAGATTCTATCACTCTCAATTCACAGATCTCCCTCTCGACATCACCTTTCCATAGCTTACACCTATAGATGGGTGATGTTGAGAAGGAAATCTTCTGTGAATTGAGAGAGAGAAACCCATGTGGTTGCTCAAAACATTGGCGGGGCATTTGATCAGGTCTCATTGCCAAGGTTTCCTTACCAAAGTACCATCTTATGATCGACAGTCCGTTATCTGTAACAGGATTGCAAATTTCCCTTTCTTATCGTCTACATGTCACGGTGGATGACTGTTTCTTCACATTTTCCCATGAATGTTGGAGTATCTCAAGATTCTGCTTCCGTCCACGCTTTTTCTACTGAACGGACTGCCATTATTCACTTTCCCTCAAGTCCATAAACAAACGAGCAACTGTTAGCCAGCTGTTCATTGTCTGACTCCAACCATGGCGAATCAGATATCAAGTTCTTATCGTCTTCTTTCCATCTACCTTTGTGATTTGGAAGAGTCTTTCCCACACAATTTTCCCCAAGTATTACAACCTCCAGTTATTCAAATAAACAAATTCCTTCTTTCTTCTTGATCACTTGAACAGTTCAATGCAGCACTGATGTGATGCCATAGGTTTTGCAACCCTTATGCAAGCTTTATATTAAAAAAAAAAAAAATCAAGGTACTGTCGAATTTGAAGGGCTTTTTCATACTGATTAAGGTATAACATTAAGCGATACATATTATCGAAGCTGTTTTAATGGAACTAATAGAACTCGATGCTAATTAGCGATTTCAGGTCGCCATAACATTAAATCAATTGGAGATACAAAAACAAAATTTGAGAGCATTTCAAGTTGTCTACTTGTAGGCCACGAATACTAAATTTATACAATATCAAACAAAAGTTGTGCAGTAAAGAAGGAAATACGGATATTTTGAAAACTTTCTTTTGTTGTTGTTGTTAATTTTTGTATGTTGTTTCATATCGTTAAGTTCAAAACGCTCTACGGTAGAACTTGACGAGTATGAATTAAGACATAACATAAAGAATTCCAATGGCTTGAACTTGTTAACTCTTTAAAAATGTTTATCCCGGAGGTACCTAGAATCATTTCTTTGTTCTTACAGTTCCAGCAGCTTACAGGATTTTCTATCAGTCAGAAATTTTAAAATTTATAATACAATTTTTCCTCTGTGATCTGATATTCAAATAAATTATTTACTTTTTATAGACTCGGGGATAACAAAGTTGTCATTTCCATTATCGCAGTCTGTATGATCTAGAAATTTTTCTACGGTTTGGTAAGATTTGAAATTTGGAACTGGATTTCTCAACTTCCTCTCCCCAATATGACCCCTGTCCTATTGTTAACCCTTTGTAGCCATTGTAACTTTGAAGGAACATACCATACACCGAGTATTTTTAAGTCTGATTTAGTTCCTGTGCACTGTGTACCATTGTGACTTGAACGTAACAATATGGCTACCAAACAGTCCGTTTAGATGAAGTAATAGTATTAGTATTAGTATTAGTTGCAATTTCTTACACCTGAGTGAGTATAAATGGAAGTTTATTGCAAGTGGCTGACTATGACAAATGGTTACTTGGTATATGTAAGCAGTGATATTTTCCTATCTTGTCCTTTCAACAAGCAAGATATATTTTAAAAATAATTACAAATGTAAGAAATACACACTTTTCACAATTAATAAGGCACATTCACATTCGGGACACATGTGTCCCAATGTACGTACATGTGTACATACATAAATTACGTACATTGGGACACATGTGTCCCATGAAATTCTATAAAACCTACGATTTTTTCCTACATAATGATGATGTTTTATGTTAAATAGATACCTAATAAAGTCATTTTAATACCGAAAAACTTTGTATTACTTCATAAGTCCTTATGGTCCTGAAAGGGTTAATAACTAAATAATAAATTATAACTATACTCAATGAGAAGGCGTATATATTTCAAAGCCTAAACTTTTCGGCTCTGAAAATGGATGCACTACATTTTATGGGAAATGATGGTTACTTTTCAGGATGTTTTCACTATTTTAGGTGGTTACTTGATGAGGAAATTATGCAGGCTAATTAGTAGATCAGACTAATATATATGTATGTACAGTATATGCTACACAATGTGACTCTACAAAAGCCATACATGGCCAGTTGGATGAAATGGGACAATTCATTGGTTGGTGGTTTTTTACTTTTTTTATTTTTTTTTATTTTATTTTATCAATGTCATTTATGGTATACCCAGACCAGCTACAGCAATATCAATAGAAGATGTAAGAAGAGATAAAATATCTCATTGACTGATCTTCTCCGACAAGAGATGGTGATGTAAGAAACCAAGGTGTTAAAGGGTTCCTAAAATAAAATGCTACAAATGCAATGTCCATCGTTGTAACTCCATATGCGAACTCTTTTATGGATTAAAATGTTTACGAAAATAAAATTAATCTTTCATTTTTATTCAATGCTTATCAATGTTCTATCGTATATATTTTTTTCAGAAGCAACAAATAATTTGAGTTACAGGGGGGGTTAACTTTGTGATGCAACCACCATGAATCTCCTTTCTTGCTATAGTCTCGAATGAGCTAAATTATAATAAAAGGAGAGAATTTGCTCAAAAAGAAGATGCTCGACAATCTGAATGTTGTGTAGGGATTGAATGGGAGTAGTAATGAAAAATGCTAGCGTCGATCCACAGTAGTGGATGTGCCAATCTACATTTGGATCTATCGCAGCAATATTAATACTACTTTACAACTCGTATTTTCCATTAACCAATAAACCCTAAAAGGGCATTATATGTTCATCTTGCTATATTTCCTCTCGCTAATTCTACTCAAGTGTGAAGATAGTGTACATAAAAGTGATGATATTAATTAAAATGAATTATGTGATGTGTCACTTCCAATAAACAAGCTTATATGCTAAATAATCTTGTCGCCAATCATACAACCCATTCTGGGCAACATTAATGGGCCTTTTTCAATGAATCTTATACAGTATTAAACAGGTTCGTGGTTCTTATTTGAAAACAGTATGCTAAGTTAACTTTTTAACAGTTTAAGTGCGTATTTGTCTCTCTTCATATTTGTATTTGTGACTTTCTCTGAATATCAAAATAATGAACAGAAACGTTATGTCGTAGAAGCCTCATAAATCCATAAAAACTGAATCGAATACTATCAATCTATGAAAAGGGTAAATGCGAACGCTTTGATAAATACATAAATTCAGAAATAAATCCTGATTAAAAATCTAGTAACTAAATCAAACTAATACACTCACCCATCGAATCCCACCCCCCAACACACACAATGAAAAGCAGGCAAACTCGTTATCAAAAATGAATGACAGTATAAAAAACATTCAGAGCCTCCGTAGCTCAGTCGGTTTTGGAAAAGCTTGAATTCGAATCCAGAAAAATATACAGGAATATATATTTAGACATAAGACTAACAACACTTTATTCTAATAGTAAGAAAATTAGTTTGGGTGGATGTCGGCCTTAAGGGCCTGGTACGCACTGCGGATTATTATTATTATTATACAACACATTCTCTAAGCATCCTTATTACTGTATTCAGATGATAACTATTTAAAGGAAAGATCAAAAAGGTAAACTGCACACATCTCAAAAGCGTGTGGACTTATGGTTAGCCCTGAATATACTCCCACCACGTGTGGGATGTGTGAGTATACTCTCTACCAGCGTATGGTAATACGAGTCAGGTATTTTGGACTGTTCTTCCATCAAAATGACTACCAGTATGTTCATATGCCATTATTGGACACACTAGTCTGCACCCAACGTTTTACTATATTTTCCACACGCAAAAAGGATCTCAGAACACACGCAGTATATTTACAGATATAGCTATATCATTACCAAGAGTAAGTTTATGAAAAGCCAATTTACTTGGCAGTAACAGGATACTGGATCAAATAAGTGAAGGAAGTGGGATGGACAAGCAGCGTTTAAATGTAATATATATATATATATATATATATATATGAGTGAGAGTCAACAAAAATAATCGTGGAAACATGACATTTATTTACCAATCATTAATATTAAAATTATAGTTTGATTTAAGATTTTTAATGAGCTACACAGTCAGTGTACAATAAACCTTGATATTTCTCACAATGGATGAATACGTCACACGTTACGTTACGTTGCTTAGTAACGATGACGTTACATTACACCATTGTCATAGGCAAAATGTGGTAAACGCGCAGTATTGATGAGTGGAATATACATGTAGTTGTAAGAAGGTCAGGAATTAAGCGAGTGAGTGGAAGCGCAGCTGGCGTCTTTGCCGACGTCATTTTATCGAATTCTACATTTTCGTTATTGCAGGAAAATGTTAAAGTTCACCAGAAATCCTCAATCGATATCTGGCTAACAAACGTAAACATTCATGGAGACGTTAAATATAAACTTCACAATAAGTATTCATAAATATATATTTTTACTGTAGAGAGAACACTTATTTAGATTTATTATTACACCATATATTAATACAGTATGATATATATAGATACAAAACTCCGACGTTGGAGAGGATTTTCTTATTCCTGATATTTTTAAAGTGGATCATGATGATTATTCTTCTAAAATAATTCACTTTAAGCTTTAATTTAAATTAAGAAGATAATTCAGATTATCCAGTTTGTGTTCGCATCCAAAAGACATGCTCAAACTCATTTCTGGAATAATAATAATAATAATAATAATAATAATGATCATGAAATTCCTGATACATACACCTGAAGCGTGTACAGTATGTTATGATTATAGTGTATGAAAAGTTTACATTATTACTAATTTCCTATAGACAGTTTTCTTACAAATTAGTCTGTTATCTCTCAGGACTCTCTAATATATTATATTTCTGTCTTCAGTAACTGCGTCAATCCATCTGGATCAAGGTTTCCCCTTGATCTTTTCCTGCCATCCTGGAATCGAAAACTTCTTCTACTAACCTTTCCTCTTCCATTCTGTTTGTGACCGCACTACCTTAGATTAGCTCTGCTCACATTCCTGAATAATAACAACGTCATATTCCTTCATATCTTTATTTTTAAATGATTCTGCCACGAATGCCATCTGTTCACTGTCCTATTTTTTCTCAGAACTCTCACAGCTATGGCGTCTTGTCTTTGATCAGCTATTTTATTTCTAATCCAGCTCTCAGATTCACAAGTTAAAATTAGTTTCAATACTGTGTTGCATACTGCTAGTTTCGTGTTTTGAATAATTTCTCTCTTATTCCATATAAATTTATTCCGTTGACTCCTACCCATAATCTTCACAAAAAAATTATGTCTAATTAGTTGAAAAGTTTTACTTGTTCTACAGGTTTTCTATTAAGGATGTAGCTAATATTTTCAATATTCCCGTTCATCTGCATAACTTTGTCTTTTATTGCTGACTTTCATGCCAAATTTGTCATTGCAGTTATTTAATATACTTAATGGATCCTGTTGCCTCACAGAAGATTTATTTCAGTATAAACTGATCTACGTAAAGTAAAGAACAGTTCAATATCTCCAATTCTGATATCAGGCCTAATTGAAACTTCATAATGTGATTCATACAGATGATGAATAAAATGGTGATGATATGCATCCTTCTCTCACATTTCATTGTACATCACTGTCTTCTCTTACGTCCTTCAATTCTAACTGCTGACTTACAAGTCTAATACAGACAATCGATTGTTCGATATAATGTCCCCTTTACACCATATAATTACAGCAGTTTGAACACATTTTCTTTTGGAACCTTGTCGTGTTCTTCTTTTTCCAGATCTACAAATCTTAAATACAGATTCTTGATATATTCTCCTGATTTGTCTTAAAGTGAAAACTTGATCCTGACAACTTCTGTGTTGCCTGAATCAGTCTTGTTCTTCTCCAAGTCTCTCTCTCTCCCTCTCTCTTTTCCTAGCCTCTTCTCAAGTATGCTTGTGTAAGCCGTACATAAAAGTTTATTCCCCTTTTTTTATAGGTAGTTACTATAATTCTTCTAATCCAATCATTCAACTAGAAGAATTCTACCTCCTGACCAGACTTCTGAATTATGCAATACAGCGATTGTAAAATAAAAATTTCAGTTCTCCATATCGAACATTTCTAGTCGAATATCATATACTCCAGCTGCCTTTCGACATTTTACGATTTTGATGGCTTTTTTTCTACCTCAAGTAAATGACCTAAATAGACACTTTTTTTTATCTTCAGTCACCTTTATCATAATATCATCTTTTCCACTTCTTTCCTTATTATAAGCTTTCTCAATAGCCTCTAGAATGTTTTGTCACCTTCGTGATATTTATATTCTATATAAACTGCTTGCAAAGAAGTCGAAGGACACCATAGTGGGAGGAACAAACAGCCATGTCGCTCACCTTAATAAGATGTAGGAGGAGGACCTCCTTTCGCTGAGATGACTACAGCAATCCTACGGGGAAATATTTTCCACAAGCGTACGATAGCGACGAAGGGGAACTTTGGACCATTCTTCCTGTAAGCATGTAATAAAGTCCTGGACTGTTGTGGGACGGATGTCCTTTCACCTCACCGACCCCCCAGTTCATCCCAGAGATCAACAGGGTTGAGATCAGGGCTCTGTGAAGGCCAGTCAAGTGTAGTGACGTTCATGTCCACAAACCACGTAGAAACGCACAAAGTAGGAAACATTGCATTGTCCAGAATGTTCAGATACCTCTCGAAGTTCAGTGCTAGTGGACCACAAACAGAGGTCCGAGGCCAAACCACGAAAGACAGGACCATACAATCACACCGCCACCTCCGAATTTCAATTTCATAGTTGGCGTTACGAATTCTAGTAAGAGACGTTCACCGGGCATCAGCCACACCCACATCCATCCATCTGCTCGGCAGAGGGTGTAGATTGATTCGTCACTCCATAACATAGCTTTCCAAGTTTCCATGTCCAACTGCAGACGTTCTTTGCGCCGCTGAAGATGACGCTGCATGTTGGTTCGAGTAATATGGGGCTTGCATATTGCTGTCCTACCATGGAAATCCATGTTATGAGCCTCGGTTCTGAATGCTTTTGTACAGATTCGTGTTTCAGCTGATGCCCGGAACTCCGTATTCAACCTGTCGGCCGACAAGTGGCGTTTTTTACATATTATCCTTCGCAGCACCGTACAGTCACTTTCGGCAAGTGTGGTAGGTCGTTCACTGTGGGCAGCACTCGAACTTGACTCACCGCGCTTCCATCTTAGTATGGCCGAACAGATAGGTCTGCAACATGGCATCCTATCACAGGGCTTCTTTCAAACTCCTTCAGTTCCCTTCTCGCAGCCACTTCACGAGCACAGTTGCACTGACTTGGGAGATCATATTCCTCCAATTTATACTTGCTATGCTTTATATAGCCAAATCATTGATCTAGTAACATACACAAAACTTTTAGGACAACAGCAGCCAACCCTGTTCTTCGTCTTAATCTTAGAAACTGCTACAAACTCATGACTCGTTACATGGCACGATGCATCTTACCCATGGGGGTGTCCGTTGATTTCTTTCCGAGCAGTGAATTTACCAAAGTCTTCCAATGCTTTTGTTTAGATAGTTTAAACTATTACTTCGCTGCCCTGCATTTTTTTTCTGTATACTCTTACAGAGTACAAGCTGACTTGCTAATAATTTTCGATTCCTTTTCTCTTCTTTCCCATATGCTTACCATTTTTTTGTCCTTTCAGACGACTTCACCATATGCTTCTCTGTTTGATTCAATCAATTTTCTTCAGAGTCTGCCACTGAAGCTCCAAGGTTTTGTTCTTGTTTACGAATTGTTTAATTTTTTAAAAAATAATATTTATATACTGTATTTGACAGTTTACCAATGAAAGAAGCTCAACTTTGATTCTTTTAAAAACTTTCTTGCACACTTTTTCTTTTCCATTATTTTTCTGACCATTGCAGAAAAATAAGTGGGATCACTTCCTATTTAAAATCTCTCGTATACTCTTGAACCAGCATATTGCCAAGAATGTAGCCAAGCTTTATTGCGGTCATTCCAACTATCAGCTGAATATGGCTGAATCTTAGCAACAATCCGACACTCCGTGGCCATTACTATTGTATCTAGTTTTGGCCACATTCGAAAAGTTTGTTTACAAGGACACTTTATATAGACGAACCATTGATCTAGTAACATACACAAAACGTTTAGGAAAACAGCAGTCAAACTTGTTCTTCATTTTAATCTTAGAATTATTTGCATGTTTTCACGAGAACGTAAGGAAACGTGTTTTAGAGGAATCAATAAAAAATCTTCATCAACTTGGCCTATACACTCAGGCTTTTTTTTTTTTTTTTGTACACTAATGCAGAAGTGTTGTTGCAATAAAACTGGTGAATTTTCCTGAGAAAAGTACTTCAGTACTAGTGACATGATGTTACTAGAGAAAATAAGTGTACACCGAAGTTTGAATCCCAAAGTCTCTAAAGAATACTTTGAAAGACAGATCCCTCATCACGACTTCCAGAAGTCTGCGTTTCAAGCTGAAAATTCATATAAGCTTTTTTGTCTCCATACTCCTACCAAAGATTATATAGAATCTTTGGTAGGATATGCAGATCGGGCTCATGAAAAGAGGATCTTCTTGCACAAAAAAAACTTCTGATAAAAAGTGTCCTTTTAATTTTTAGCGTTGTAGCTCATAACATCACCCTAACAAAAATAGCAGTCAGTCAATTCCTTGGTTTCCAGACTTGCGCTGAGAGATACTACCTTGTTCAATATTACGTAAATGATTCCATTGTGTAAGAGTAAACATTACAGTTTATGAAGCTCTGCATATGGCAATAATGGGTTGAGTAGTAAGAATTACCATGCAGGAACATGGTAATAGAACAGATTATATACTTAAGCTTAATGCAAACCTCTGTTAATAATTATATACATTGCTCATGTGCTGAAATAACTGTTCTTGCATAATACGACCCTAATACGTAGTGGAGGAATGAAAAACAAATGACCGTAGCTCTCATAATTCTTCATTTCTTGAAGTTATTTTTCTAAGATCCAAAATGTGCGTCTGTGATTTAGTAATGGAAGGTGCGGAGGGGAGAAGGAGGACGATCGCCAGTGCCACGTTTATCAGATTTTGGAGTCTACGTAAATCATATTTTAATATCCCGTAATTTTTATATATCCATTCATGAGTCAAAATATTCCGACCAACCAGCCTGCACGGTTGGCTGGAAAAAGGCCACGAGTTGCGGTATCATTCTATGGGAATTGTTTTAGTGAACATCACTTGCTCCTCTCATCCAAATGAACACACGTGAATACTAATTGTTATCTCGAGTGAAGATCCTGGACTCGTCCAGCAAGGCAATGCCCAGTGTCACTAGGCTGGAATGGTGAAAGCATGGCTTGAAAAGCATGTTCAGGCATTCCGTATGCATCTCTGGCTGCCTAATTCTGCTGATTTCAATTCCATCGCACATTTGTAGGATAATATGGAATGCAACATCCAGCGATCGATCGCTGACCTCCGGGACGTTATTCTGTTTAGTTGGTCCAGAATACCTCAGACCACAGAACGTGTCCTGTGCAAAGAGAGGTGCAAATACTGTATATTTGTTCATCTATGACAACGGAGGTCCTACACGCTACTAGGTAGAAAGTCATAATGTTTTGCCACATGAGTGTACATATCAATCCCGCACAAAAGACGTGTCACGCGATTTTTAAATAATAGAAAATATTCATATTTGTAGTGTCTGCAAATAAATAAATATAATGAAATAAAAACGGTAAAATAGAGGTCAGATTGCCTTTTTTTTTTTTTTTTTTTTTAATCAACAAGGAGAGTTTGATATATACTAGCAGGGTCTGGAAAGTTCTCATAAACACCTAGAACAAAAATGATATTAAAGTAACTGCTATAACTACAAGAAAGAACAGACGAGAATGTAAGAATTAAGGTAAGGGGATAATAAATCCCGTATTATTTTACGGCCGGGTACGAAACTCGGAGATCGAAATCCATCGAAATCTAAGAGTTTCATGCCGAAGAACTATCGGCGAGTCCAAGCGTAAGTCACCACTTGCGTAGTACAACACTAGGGCAACTCGTGTCAAAGGTGGAGCAAGCTCCGTCACTATCATTAATATTTTCTCATAATGTAAAACGCAGCTCCTAGGAGATGTATTACTGTTTTACATTATGAGGAGAGGTCACTACCCAGACCGGTTTCGACCTTTATTGAGGTCTCATCAGTGAGTAGGTAGACCTGGAATACCAAGGTTTAAGTGAACCGAACTTACATATACTAACGAATTGCCAGACCGGTGTACCCATATATTTTTACTACTACGATAAAGAGCCAAGAGGCTATTTTTCCCGCGATATAAATTAAGTTAAGGGGATAATAAATCCCGTATTATTATTATTATTATTATTATTATATATTTTTTTATATATTGCCGGAAAAATAGCCTCTTGGCTCTTTATCATAAGAATATAAGTTGCCTTCACAACTCTGCTACTAGTATGTTCTTTCTTGTGGTTATAGCAGTTGCTTTAATATCGTTTTTGTTGAGGATGTTTATCAGAACTTTCCAGACCCCCCCCCTCGTTAACCTTCGCAGTAGTAAACGGTCTCACGTTTAATTTTTCAGGTGTGAGTAATCATCAAACTTTTATAATTTTTTCTGTGGATTTGAACCCACACCCTGTACACTATCGGCCAATCAGGGGCTTGCATTTGTACACATCGATAATTTGGGACACACACACACACACACACACACACTATTTGGTCTTTAGTGCAGAGTTCCAGAATATCCAATCCTTCGTCATATTACATATTAAATATACGACAGGTTTCCAACCTTCTGTAGATAGGATTCACATAATAAAACCAGTGAATCAGACTGTTTCAGAATTTGAATCAGAATTTGATACCCCTTTTGAAAATTTTATGGCAGTTTATTTCTTGAGAATCTCACCTAAGGAAGATTGTAATCTATTGTCCAGATATCCTACTCTAAAAATAAAACTTGGAGAGAGGAGTCTCTATGTCGGCCAATCATACTGTCACTTTGTAACGAGCTAAATATTCTTAATAAAGCGTATCTCGGTTTATTACTACGAGTTGAACAGCCCCCCCCCCCCTTCACATACACATTGGAAAGTTAAGGATATAATGAAAAGTCTAAGTGTCACCAGCAGTAATGCGCATGTTGAAAATGTTGTGTTTATATGACCGTTTTTTTTAATAATGATGAATTAGAAGTAAAAATAAAAGTTAGTTTATTATTAATAAGTAACTGAGCAAGCCAATCTTCTCGGTCTAGTATTTATCTTGTATCGAAAAACAAAACAAAACAGAAGTGCGTGTGTGTGTGTGTGGGGGGGGGGGGGGGTATTGGCGTTTTATATAAAAAAAAATAGGAATATCATTATTGTAACAATTCCACAAATAAAGTATGTAAGCTATGGTGGTGTTCGAGAGAAATAATGAAAAAAAATCACATTTAATCAGGTTTCCATGTATGGATTATAAATGTTCTTAAGACTCTTCATTGTAACCTGAACTTCGAAACCAGCAAGGGAAAAATGCCACCGTGCACAGGTGGAAATGAAGTCACATGTCTTCGGTAGCAGCGCATAAAGGTACGGTAGGGCTATAGTGGAGAGATTCTATCATCTAGTTATAGTTACAGTCATCTGTAACTATAACGTGGTTTCGTGCTGGAATGTATGAAGAGAGATTTCGAATTTCACAGAAACCTTGTGAAATTCGAAATGGTTATTGTAGGAATGAAGAGGGGGATATATGTGAACACAACAACATTCTTTTCATGTATGCATAAATTTATATAATTAAACAGTGTGCTAATGTATTTTAAAATTATTTGTATTTTTTGTTAATCATAAATGCCTGCAAAGTGGATGTAGATGCTTATTGGAGTGCTACAGGTAGCAAAGCCAAGTTAAATGGCTTAATTCTAATCCAGACTATTCAGATGAATTAAGTTCCAAACTACTAGATTTAAGTAGCTTAGCAGTAATTAAGAATAAATTATTTTTTTTTAAATGCCATTTATGTATTAATAAGTTATAAAGCACTTATGATAAATGTATTGCCTAAATGATATAGTAATAAAGGTGATTGCAGACAGTTCAGTAGTTCTCCAAAACTGCATGATGTATCCAGTCTCTTAGTAATTCATTCACTGACAAGAACTTATTGAAAGGTTGCAAAACCAGTAATGGTTTTTTATGCAGAAAAAAGTAAGTATATTTATACTTTCGGTTTTTAATCCTTAAACTCTTATTTTTCGTACTGCATGTCTGTCACACATCTATATGATATTATATTATTTGAACATCTATTTGGATTTAAAAAAAAAAAACATCAAATAAAAGATAAAAATAACATCTCTTGATCTCAAACAAGAGAAGTTGTAGTACAGTAGTACTGAATGGGCAGTAAAACTGAGGAAAAAGAAGAAACTTGTCACCACTGGATTTGAAGACCCTCCATAGATTGTACTTCAAGAAAGACAAGTAAAGAAGCTGTTCCAATATATAATAGGAAAAAGGACCAAAGAAGAGGGGAAAAATTTGTCCAGTGCTTTAGGAGTCTAACTATGAAAGAATGCTGATAGCTGCTGCACGTGTCTTAAAGAGATTTAGAGGAGAGTGGAGGGGACTACTGATGTCGCTTTTCATGAACAGTTACAATGGAAGTATTTGTAGAAAACGAAGCAGAAAGTATTCTCTAAAGAGCGTGGAGTAAACAGGTAGGATACGAATTACTGATCAGTTAAAATGCTCTCTTCTATAATGAGTAAAGAAGTTTTAGGAAATCCATCAGACACCATTCCAAATGTGAGAAAAGTATTTCATAGTTGGACCGATTTGTAATGAGTAAAGGATTGAGAACTATAAAGTACCCGGAATGAAACAGGAAGATTAATTTCTTGGATGCTGAAGAGACGCTATATGTATTTATGCACATATGTTATATAATAATACATTTATGCCAAGAAAGACTGGAGGTTTGAGTTTTCCCAAGAAGAGAATCGCTTCTTGTCTTCATTTAGGTATTGTCAAAATAAGACTGCACGAAAATGGTTCGTTTATATGAGAAATAAAACAGGACTTTTGATATTTTTTTTGACACTGAAATTAACAAAATTATTAAAACCTAGCTGAAGAATGGTCTGCAGATCAGTTTAGGGTTGTAAAAGTAGCCATTCTTCTTTTTAGGTATTTAATAAATTTTCCTAATGCATGTACCAAACTGTCATCTGAGACGAAAGGTAGAGCAAAACCTTGGATTTGCATCTGCAAAATATCACTGATGTGCAGAGGAAGAGAGCAAGCAAAAGACCAGAGCTCTTGTCGCAATACGCCGGCATTAAGTGAAAATTTTGAGGCCAAAATATGTTCACCTGCAAACAGAGAGAAAAGCTAACAAGCCATTTGCAAGTACTGTGTATGGCATAAAATCAGAAGACTAGACCATGAAATAAAAAAAAAAAAAAAAAACCTTGTTTAGGTCTTCGTATTAAACCAGATTAAATACCATAGAGATAGCAAAATAACCGTTAGAATTTTTCCCGTTTTCCTCAGTACCTATTCAAAAGCGGATGACATTAACAAGAAGAATGGAAGATCACATTTTGATCGACAATACAGAAATCCATATAAGCATCAGTTTATTAATTGAGAGATTTCCTGGTAGTGCAAATTTGACTATTAATTTGATGATCGCTCAAAAGAATTGAAATGACAGCAATAGAACTTTAATTGTAAACATTTATCTTAGGAATAGAAATATCTATTAAATTCTAACCTATTTCTTCTTGTTAAGAAGAAATAGGTTTCTTGTTTCTTCTTGTTGGTCGTATGCTTGCTATTCCAAGCTTCAAGATAAATGTACAAAATTCAAGACTAATTTCGAGAGCTCAAAATAAATATCAGCGGAATAAGAGAGTGTGTGGATATGATGCATTTTTTTTTTTTTTTGGTCCTTTGAATTCAATTCTGGATGTGCTGTTAATTTGCGTGCAATTATTTTGATGTTTAGTGTCACATATTGCGTTAAATGGAAGCGTTACATAAACTCCGAGAACGAAAATCATTTTTTTCGTTCTCGGAGTTTATGTAACAAACACATTTTTTTTTACCACTTTCGGACTGAATGCATTTGGCAGCCATTAATTAAACCATCGCGTTATTTTTGTGCAGACAGACAAACAAACTTGCAATGACGCTTGGCGAGATGAAATTTGTTCCTCCTCTGTCCCTTGTATTAAACTCCACGAGCAAGATAAGTCAGATGAAGTTAAGTTAAAAAAAGCTGGTAATTTTGATGAATCGGTAACTTCTATTGTGATCTTTCACAACATTGTGATATTTCCTGATTTTATTTTAGTATAAAGGGATACTGAACGCTCTTCTTAGTGAAACTATTCAACCCCGGATTGTTCTCCTAGTCCCGCAAAGAAAAATGATGTGAGATATCAGCAATGTCTGCAAAAGAAATATTAAAACGAAATTAAGTAAATCGGATACAGTGATGAACTGAGTGAATAAACAATAATGAATAAATATTGATAAACCACGAGGCGCATATGCTTCAAAAATGGCACTTGATAGAAGGTTATTTATTTATTTATTTTCTAGAATAGACGAATTGAAAGAGTTCAGTAAAACTGTTTCACTTAAAGAAAGCGACCTCATTTTTATAAGAGACGTAACTATTTAGATCAGGGATGAAGGTGCAGTTGAAGGTTCAAGATAAGGTTTTAATTGTAACAGAAAGCAGTAAAAATCTTCATACGTCCAGACTAGAATTACTGGGATCACGCGAAAACACTCGAGAGAAATTAATTCAAAGGTAGTTTCCAAATTGTGGGACCCTTCTACACACACACACACTACGTGGAGCACAATCCCCTACCAAGTCGGAGAAAAAAGAAAGTGAAGGAATTTCCAAGTAACTTCAGTTACGATACAATATAATGCAGAAATTGCGTGTGTAAATTTATCATTTAAGAAAACGACAAGATATAATATTACACTAAATATTCGTATTTTTTTTAAACGCAATGAATCACGTAAGAGGGGAGGAAACTAAACGAAAATGTTTGTCAGCCCTTACATGGTTTGGAAACCACTGCTATACTCGAATATTTAACAAAACGAAGATGCAGAATTCAACTGCATTCAAAACATTCTATACAACAGTTTCCATCTAATTTCGCTAAAATCTTACCCCCCCCCCCCCCAGTTTTTACTCAAAATGGATATGACTATATTTGCTAAATTATGAAAATTAGATTTATTAATAGCTGCTTATATTTATTAATAACTTATCACATTATCTGCTTTAAAAAAATTAAAAAAAAACCTAGACTATTGTTAAAATCAACTTACGTTTTGTTCGTAATTCTTCCACGTGAAATTCTTACTCAAGAAAATATATTAAATTATCCAAACAGTGTCAACTTTTAAATGCTGGATAAGTATATTAATAAACATTTGGACAATTATTAAGATTTATTCTAAAAAAAACTTATATTCGTTATTATTATCATTTTTTTTAGCGAAAAAGCATCTGTGGTAACTAGGAAATCCCACTAAATATAGTAAATTAATTACTCCATTCAATAATTTCATTACATTTATTTTGTTCGAATTTATTTATGAAAATTATGAAAAATATTAGAATATGGATAAACTATTAATTACTAACGATAAGAAATTAGTGATGACAGCAGAGCAAAATCGTAAAATTTTACAAATTGTAGGTTTCATATTGTAAAATGATTTCCATTCTTTTGTTTCCTAAATAGAAAATAATTTTCTTATTCGTTTTCTGTACTCCACCGTGCCTGTTCCATTTTCGCAAGAACCTCTTACATTGAAATCGATTACTCTGTTTCCATGGTGACGCGCATGCGTAAGCTTACGAACACATTTACCGTGTCAGAAATATGTAGGTCAAATGTGTTCGATTTCATACTAAGACTTCCACTTCGCGCTTTGGCTGACATGTAATGTATTAAAAAAAAAAAAAAAAAATGTAAAGGTACGAAGCCCGCAGCCAGCAAGAGAAGCTAGTTACACTGTTTATAAACAAAATTATGTCCACGACCGACCTACACAAGAATGGGGTCATAACTGACAGTTCGTAACAATGGCGACGGGGTGTGGCCTTAAGCTGGAAACGCAGGGCTCTCGTGAGATGGTAATCTGGGAAATACTTTACCTCGAAGGCACAGAAAAGCTTCCTATTTCAATTACCACAAATTCATCAAAGAAACCCGTGGAGAGGGGGGAAAAAACTGGTAGTTTATGGTTTATTAAATGAGCCATTAAATTTTATTAAGCAGTTAATGAAGCTGTGTAGTAAAGTGTAACCCAGTTAAAATCGCCGCGTGATTGTAAACAAACACATCTTTGTGGTTCATTTTTTTTTTCAGACTGAAACACTGAAAAAAAAAAAAAATGCAGTACAACGAAATCTTTATGTGATAATATTTCATTTGGTCGATTAGTTCTTAAGTCAACGTAAATATTTCCGCAGTGATGCATTCTGATACAGTGAGAGAGATGAGAAAAATGATCGCAATTTTAAGTTAGAATCGTTTTCATTCTAACCAAAGGCTCACTTCGGTGGAACTTCACTTCCCAAAAGCAGACTGCTTTTACTAGTAAACACAGTTTGGTCCAGTGACATCCTCCTCGATATCTCCCTGATTTAAACTTCCTTCACTAGAAAGTTCACAACCCAAATAATTCAAGTTTTTGTCTCTCTTCAAATATTAATACTAACTATTAATACTTAATATTAACTATTAATAAGATGCAATCCATAGTGCTGTATCCCACTGCTACATCTTTTTTTTTTTTTTTTTTTTTTTTTTTAAATCTGTATATGTCCAAATTGCCACCTCATCTGCAAGCAGTTGTTTCTCTTTTGGGTTGTTGCTATAGACACACATCGTTCACCCCACAATGAACATCAATGAGATGAGAACTTTCCTTCCTTCTCGCAGTCCATTATTAAGTGTAAACCACTCCAAATTACCAAATTAAGAAGTCTTCACATAGCTCTTACATTTAACATTCATGTTTATCATAATTATTTCCTTCTCTCTTTGTATCTATTTTTTCGAACTTTCCAATAGTTTTCCCCACTGAACCACATGAACGGCCTTTTTCCAAACCAAGAACACAGAGGCATTTTCCAAATTTCCCATGCCTCTCTGCGAATTCTCTTATAGCAACAGTTGCTATTCCAATCTAAAACCAAACTGCTTTTTCCGTAGAGGTTCATCTATTTTATTCCTTATTCTTATTGCCATTCTCCTTTCCTAAATCTTTGCACAGTAGCAAAATGTTATTCCTTTGTTATCGTTACTACTCTCCCTTCTTGAACCTTTTTTATACAGCATACTGAGACAATGATATCCCCGTTGTCCACTTCTTTCTCCAGATCAGTCTGAAAATGTCACAAAACCATTCCAGTCGTGAACTACCAGAATCGCTGACAAAATCAACAGGCAATTCACCTAATCTTTGGAATTTTCCATTCTTCATCTTCCTTTATGCTTTTCAGCTTGTTCCTTACATTTTTCTATTATCTCTCTCACTTCTACATTCATTCTACAGTAGTTCATTTCGTTGTTCTGTCATCTTGGTTTAGCAAATGTCTAAAATGATATTGCCACATCATTCTAATCTCTCTTTCAGTAGAAACTCATTTCCATCTTCATTTATTAAAAAGCGTAGTTCCCCATTTTGCAAATCAAAGTTTATTTTATGATCCTGGAAATTGCATTATTTTCTTGTTACATGAAATTATCTGTTATCAGAGTTCAAGCGCCTAGTCTGATAAAAGGTAATTTCATACAACAAAAAATGTGGCTCAATATTTTATGTATTTTTCTCTGTAATTCTAGAGATAAGAAAGTATAATCGTGGATTTCGTAAGTCAATTTCAGTACATGCTGCCTGGCTTATACAGATAAAAGCAGAGATATATCACTTCCACTCAGATAACAGGACCGAAACAGGTTTTAGGGTCATAAAGAGGAGTGGTTAGCGCTTTCAGATGCAGCTTAAATGTTCTGCCTAGTGTGAGCTAACACCTGAACTAAAACTTCCAAACTTATGAAAATATATAAATATATACTACCTCTGGTTTAGAATTATCGCTTCTTATCTTGTACGTCAAGGGAATGCACTTAACGACAATAATAATGAGACTTTCTGGAAATCGGTAACTACCCATCGATTTCCAGAAAGTTAGGACTAAAAGAATGTTGTCCGCTCCACAGAAAGGCGTTAGCTGGTTTACTTTTATTTAAATCAATAATCTGGTTGCTTGTTTCAGCAATCAATAGCGCAGAGCTGCTCAACATATTCTTCTCGAGTGCGAATTAACAGACAAGGAACGTCTAGTGAGACACTTCGTATGGTCTGAATTTTGTCCTGATATTACATTAGCTACGAGATACAACTGAAAGGGGAGCACACTATTAAACCAAAGTGATTTGTTTCTTGATGTCCTTTATCGTTGAAGAAATTAATGGTATCGTTTATTTTGAAATACAAGTTAGCAATAATATAATTTCACTCGATATACTTTAATGTTAATGATTCTTTTGCTCTAACTTTTCCTCTACGATTTTTATTTTTAACATATTCATTTGGAGAACATTTCCGCATACTGGCAAGCTACTTCATGTAACAGCAATTTGGATCGGACAATCCTGTAATGGTTGAAAACATCGAGTAGTTTTGCTCTCCAATCGAGATTTCGAAGAAACAAACCTTCTGAGTTGCTTCTCATAGTACTCTGAAAAATTTATTTTTCAGATGAAAAATAGATAACCAGAAATAAAGAATAAAACATTTATTTATCTATATAAATTCCTTGTGTCTTTTGGGACATGTTTTCTAATGAGGGGGCTGGTAAAATGAATCCCGTTTGTAAAAAGTGTGTTTTGCTTCACAATGAAATAACCAAGCACTGCACTTCTCATATAAAATTAATTTTCTTCATTTCTTAGTTTTTTTTATACGTTCAATTATGCAAAAATAACATGAAGAGAGGTCAGCACTGTGAAAGTGCTGCTATATCCGTTTCCAGATATCACTGTGAGTTGATTATTTCATCGCTGTTCCGAAACTCCATTGAGAAAAGACTCTGATAAAAAAATAAAAACTTTTCTGCGCGGAATATTGTTTCCGACTTTCTGGGTTGAATTCAGTTACATTCGCATCTGATTTTTATAGACATTTCAGTGTACAAATAAATAACTACCGATAAATAAGGCACCGCAGAGAACGTTCTTCACAATATTTTTGCACTTGATCTTGACACTGACACCTGCAACAATATTGTGGAGGCCTTCGCGTCTCATTCCACCTGATGAAATGTAAACGAATTTCTCATACGAAGCGGCACCTCCGTTCTATGAAACTGTTCATTTGAATGTAAACCGTCGGAGGGTATACAAATGGTATATTTTCAAAAATACTGGCGAAACTGTTATGACAGCCTTAGCGGCAGAGGATAACGTTTCTGTCAACAAAGCTCTTGGAGGAATGAATTTCGTGGCTATCTGTTAGAATTTTTATGCGGGAAGTGAATTTCATGTTTCATGTGCTTCGCAAGTACTATTTCATTACTTTCTTCTTCTTACTCCCAACATATTTCCGATGTCTTTTCTCAGAAACGTCATGGGAAATATGTCGTTTTCCCACGCACATTTTTCAGCTGTTTTGACAGAAAATATGATAATCTTTTAATGGGTAATGTAAGGAAGAGACATTTCTTATAAACAGAAACGATGGAAGTTTGTCAGTGGTGTTTAAAAATAAAAATAAATAAATAAATAAATAACGAATTAATAATTAAAGACAAACATTTCCAAAGAATGGAATACTTTTTGTGCATATTTCTTGTTGTTGTTGATATTATTATTATCGGTTTTTCATTAGAAGATCGCTGCAATGACGACAACAACATGAACTCACGACCCCCCCCCCCAATTCATTCCAACTTTACCCTTAACACAACTACAAAATGTATTCGAAGGCGGTTTTAAAATAATCCGTATATCCGTACAAAGTTCATCTCATGCACTAGCTAAAAGCTAACTGATGCACAGATATTCGCTTCTGTTTCCTCTCACGAATGAATCCCTCAACAGATAGAGACACCATTCAAGTACGAAGCATCAATGTGAAGAATTACAGAAATACCATGCGAACGTAATAGAATTTATGGAGATAAACACGACTGAAACAAGTGGAATCCTTCTAAATATCCAAGTATAAGATGATTTATTCAGGTGATAGCGATGAGGGAAAATGGAAAACTGGAAAATGCGACATATTTTGCCGACTTGACTAGCAGGGGGAACAATTCCTACAACTAACAGTCTATAGCTTTTAATCCCACTGTGGCATTGATGTGTGTGTGTGGATGACTTTAGGTTTTTATCACTTGGCATCAGCCAACTTTGCTTATGAGAAGGCTGAAGTGGCTTGAAAAAATTCCGAATTTTTATAGTCTTACGGATTAATTAGAAGAACTGATAATAGCTTTTTTTTCGTACTTTTAAACTCGATAATGACATCCCTTTAGTAATTCCATATTACCAAGTGATCTACCAATCACTTGGTAAAAAAAGTTTCCAAATCAATCTACAAACTCTCACCACAACTCTCTCGCACTCTGATGGCACAAAATGGGACATTGGGAAAAAATGCACATTTTTATTGGCTCTTTTTTAGCATTGTTTCCCTTCAGT
The DNA here is from genome assembly GCF_054136105.1 of Typopeltis vanoorti. NCBI lineage: Eukaryota > Metazoa > Arthropoda > Arachnida > Uropygi > Thelyphonidae > Typopeltis > Typopeltis vanoorti. The sequence goes on from NC_143564.1 coordinate 114,062,015, forward strand.
TTCTAAGTATTAATAAATTTATGTATTATATTAGTTCTGTTGTATTTTTTATGTTATAATCAACATATGGGTTGGTGTAAAATGTCTTTCCTGTGGTAGATTGTGATCAGAAAAGTTCGAAAAGCACCGCTCTGCAGAAAGATTTCCAGATTATCTTATCCACAATCTTTAGTGTAACTGAAATAAAATTTTTAAAAAAATGTTTAAGTTCATACTGAAGGTGCCAGTAGAAAAGAACTGCAGGAATTTTTGGAATAGTCAGGAAGATCAGCTCATAGAAAGAAACAAGAAAAGTTGCTCTTATTGAAACATAGACAGTAGTGTAGGAAACAGCGAAGCTGTATAAAAATATCTTCGGAAAACGTAGGCTAATAATAATAAGAATCAGCTAGATTTCTGCTCTAGACACAGACTAGTCTTACCACATGTTTTTAACATAAAATGTGCACAAATTCATGTGGAGTGAACATACACGAAACTTCTTACTAATTACTTCCTTTTTTGGTAGTAATACCTTTAGATAAGTCTAGTACAAAAAGTGTGGGGAAAATATGGGAGTGACCATCTAGTTTTGGATAGGACATGCAAACTCTGTGGCAAAAAGGAACCTTCTACAGGGCAATAACATAGCTTAGACTTGAAGAATGTAATGGAAGGTGGGTGGATACACAGGTGTAAGAAGACAATACCTTATCTCTCCTATTATTTCTAATCTATATGACCCCCATTATGTAGATGTAGGAAAGTGATTTTAAACTCAATGTCAACATAAGACATATAAGTTCTGTTGATCTGTATGCAGGTGATGCTATCCTCTTAATACAAATATTTAAGATTCTTTAACCAAATTAAATAATTATGTTACAAATCTAGTATGAAATTTCCTTTAAAGAGACAAAAACTTAAAAGTAGCAGGTGAGGGGGAATAGCATCATCAGCTGTGTCTCAGTAGAAATCAAATGATACATTTTGATTACTAATTAGGCATCATCTTTAGTGAACACGGTTTTTGTTTTTCTTTTAAATAAAAATAATCATTAATGAACATCTAGCATATTCACAAATACACATTAAAGTGCTGCAATGTGGATTAATCACATTAATCTTGCGATATTAACATGAACTGTAGAATAGCATTTTAAAATGGGCAATAATATCTCCATTGATAGTACAATTGCATTTTAGTATTTATTTAAATTGGAAATCTCACAGTTGTCGTAACAATTAAATTGCTAAGCGGCATTGCAATAGTACAGCATATTGCAAGGTACTGACAGAGGTATTCTTATAACAATCTTAATACTTTTACAATACGATATGCAAAATATTTATATGTGAATAATTAAACAGCGCCAATCTGTTAAAATGCAACATATAAATACAGAGATCAGCACTTTTTATTTAGTTATTAAATTACAAGACTGATAAAGAAATAATGTGGCGATATACTGTATATGCAATTCATCGGCCGCCGCCAAGTAATATAATCTCGTTATAATTGAAGCTCTTAGGAAAGAATAGGATTAGTATTTCCTATTTATCTTATATGGTACTTTTTTATATATAACTTCAATATTGAATGTTTTATGCAGTGTGCGTGTTGGTAGCTTTCAGTGTTCATGTTTTATGTTCTATAATCTGGATAATAACGGTTGTTGAACTTCGTGGATACTCGTAAGACTACACTGTGTACGTTTTACTGGCGGTATAAGCATCCTGTTGGGTCTCGAATGCGATGTGCTTTTTGTTGTTACAGTTGTAAGCATTATTGAACTAATTGTTTAGTTATTGATACATAAAGTCTCAGATGTTTTTATGCTGAGGATTCTGTAAGTAGCCATGCGAGTTTCGCATGTATGTAAGATGATGTATGTTAGGCCATCCAGGCTTGAGAGAAATAATTTTTCTGTGTAATGTGTCTATTTATTTATTCCATACGTTTGGTACATTTCTTATGGCAGTTAACGTACACGCCTAGGTGTTTGCATATCGAGGTGTGACTTTGGAGCAATGATAACAACCCGAAACCGCACCCAATTCATAATGCCACTACGTTGTTGTAAATGAATATCTGTGACTTGACACTGCGAATGGCCTGTGCAATCCTAAGATTCTTTTGTAATCAGTAGCTGTATTTTGGCGTTGTTTATTATGACTGCATTACATTAGGAATAAGCATTTTATGTCCTTTATGTTTTGGGCTTAGACAAGCAGAGGCGTAGCTAGGGAGGGGCAGTCCTCCCCGGGAGACACTTTGAACCTTTTTGAACTTTTGCAGTTAATTCTAAAATACAGTCTCGAGAACTCATTTCCAAATATTGTAATACTAATGCGAATTTTCCTCACAATTGCTGTAAGTGTTGCTAGTTGTGAGATCAGTTTTTCTAAATAAAAGTTGATTAAGAATTACCTACATTACTATGAAACAGACTTCGCCAATGTCATTGACGATTTTACTAACAGAAAAGCAAGAAAAATAACATTTTAGAATGTTGAAATTAAAGTTTTACTTCAAAAATAAACACAGTGTTGTAATTTATTTCTCTATATGTCGTTTTGACTTTTCGCAGTATTTTTGGTGTGTATTGAGAGGGGCGGCAACAGCTCTAGCTACACTACTGTTGACAAGGACAGTATTTTTTTATTTATTTATTTTGTGTGTGTGTGTGTGTGTGTGTGTGTGTGTGTGTGTGTGTGTGTGTGTGTGTGTGTGTGTGTGTGTGTGTGTGTGTGTGTGTGTGTGTGTGCGCGCGCGCGCGCGCGCGCGCTGTTAGTAGTAGTGCGGTATTGTCTGCATATTCATATATATCTGGCTATGGCGAGAAAGATTGCGAATATTGAGAAACCAGAAACAGCTCTTCCAAGGACATTGATAGGCTTCTCAAGCTATTCCAGACGTGCAGCATTTAGAAATGTGAAAGGCTTTTGCCTTAATCATTTTTGAGAAGTAGACCGAGAAGTCATAAAACTTTTAAAACACAATTCTGCGAGAGTGAGCAACCTTCGGGTGGCTTCTTTTATCTCAAAGTAAAACAAGCCCACCTAGCCAAACTGGTCGCCTGTTACAGAGATGGTAGCCAAGGATTACAACAACACTAGAGAAATACTACAATAGTTTTATATTTATTATAATTATGCACTCGCAATGCCTCACTGCTAATGGACTGGGAAATGAATGAATTCGACAAGCTCAGGCTGCATTTCTTGAGTTGCAGTAGACCCAAGTTCATGGAATGTAAAGTTAAATGGGTCTCTGTCTCTAATGGAATTGGTGTAAAGCTTTAAACCGTATTGGGACTTTATTTCCCCCACTTTACTCTCAATCTGTAATGATTTCTTCTTTTCAACGCTCCTCTCTTTCTTTCACACGATTCTTGAAGCAGATAAAGATTATTTTTGCGAAAAAAAGACAGGAGCCCTTACCGATATAACTAGTGCCCGAAAAATCAGGCAAACCTCGAATTCAAATATTTTTTTAAATGTTTGTATCTTTATGATGAAAAATGCAAGTTTCCAGCAGGAGTAACCCTTCCACCTTCACATAAGACCTGCTAACTCACCTTCAGGTGAAGAACCCTTATAAGAAGTTCTTCACGTCCTAGAGAAATTGGAACCGAGGTTTTACCAACCAAAATATATCGTCTTTATCAATTGAACTACAGAGATTTCGCCTAGGAGGGAGAGGATATCTTTCAGGGAGTCAACTACCAGACTAGGGATAAGTGGATCCCCAATTAAGTCTCTGAAAAGAGGAGCAAGATTAGGCTGTCCTCTTGGTCCAGATCAAATTCAGATTTCGACCAAATTTGGAATATGTTCCTTGAGTATCTTAAGAAACAACATTTTCCAAATTCCGTATGTGTTGCTCATTTTGAGAATTTCTGTCCTGTCGGACTTATAAAAAAAAAAAAAAAAAAATCGGAGGGAAGGAAATGTAAGGGAAAGAGTTCCCTCCTGTGTAAACGTCTTTTCAGGTCACATTCAGTGAACTGATTTCAAGCAAATCTGAAATGTCTGAATTGTTTCTTATGTTACTTTAGATCCCCTGAATTTCAAGAGTAAGGCGGAATGGAGGGTAAGAGATTAGTTCCTCCGCAATAAACTCCACACTTCGCATCTTTCGACCGATTTACTTCGAACAAATTTGGATTCTATTCGTTTCTTAGAATGCTTAAGGTCTTTGGAGAATTTCCGTACAATCGGAACAAAACAGAGAGGAGGAATGGATTTGAAAAGGATGATTTGAAATGTAAATTGGCGCAAACACTTCTTCATGTCACATCACTCAACCCATAAGTGATAAGTTTCTCTAAAAAGATAAAAGCATATCATATTAATTAAAAAAAAAACGGATAAGTACCGAGAACTCAGGATGTTGAGTGCAATTTAAAAGCTGCTACATAACTACCATTGTTGTTCTAGCTGTTGTGAATGTAATTTTTTCTTTGAGATTTCCGCAATGTAACAATGACAGCAGCAATATCACTAATAAATATATCAACCAAGTCTTCTTTTACTGCAGCCGGTCATCAACTTTCTCAATACTTGACCACTTTTTGTTTGCTATGAGATGTTTTCATCGAATATATCAACGCGCACTTCTTTTCCAAAAACTAGATGCGATCGATGATAGAAAATGAGCAAATTCTTAATGCATTGAAATGTGGAAATATATGAAATGTTATGTATTATTGTTAGAAAAAAAGGCCTCCTGTTATAGTTTTATAAAGTTTTGTAGACTTCAACTTTTTATATCAAGCTAAACTGAGCGAATAAACTTTATAATATTAGAAGTTCAATCTGTTCCCCCTTCCTTTGAGACTTCCTTAGTGTCGTGTTTATAACGAAGCACTTTCATAAGGTTATATTTCTGTTAGAAAACTATCAGAAACTGCTTCTAATTTACCAATCTACTGCGTCTGTGATCAGGAATATGACTTACTCGTAATTCATGTTCTTAATTAGACTGTTTTAAAGTCACACTTTCTGATTAGTCAGAAAACATTTTAAAATCGTACTCTTGAAGCATAAAAATTATTTTATAATAAATATTTTTCTTTAATCAAAATATCTTGAAATTATCAATTTTAATTGACTGGAATATGCTTTCGATCTAGTCCTAAGTATCCAACGGTATCAGGTAATTGTTTCCTGAAGATTTTTTGAAAGAAGTGCAGAAGGACAACTGGATTCAGTAAGTGAATTCTCGTGAATATAAACTCATTTCGTCTACAGGCGATTGGTTGATTAAATAATTAAATCTTATTCGTGTTTAAAATCCCAGACGTTACTACACCCAAATATTATCAATTATATATTTGAAATGCCAATTTTCCATTTCGTGAAAAACTAGATTTCAATATATAAAGATGGATGCAAGATTATGAAGATGGATGCAAGATTAGCTATGTTCTAACGAAGTCGCAATGTAATATTCGGAAACCTCCCCTTTCCTCCACTTCGAAGTTTTTTTTTTCCTCCTATTTTTAGAGAAATAGCACAAATATAAATAAGACTATTGCCCTCACCGATACATATGCCTGTCATTACACTTCCTCACAGCTTGATTCCTATCTTTATCGCTCATGTGAACCACAGAATACAAGAAGCTAAACAAGTTCGGGCAGCATGTTGACGTTAGGAGTACTTATCTCGTAACATGAAGGTGCATTTTTATTTGCAAGCTTTTCCGAGCTCGACAAGGACTACGATTATATTATGTTGTTCACTAATCGTGACCGCCAAGATAATTAATGTAGGTTAGACAGATCATCAAAGTACTCCATCTGTCCTCCCATATTCTTTCCGCCTCAACTTTACTTTTTTAAAAATCTCGCATTTGTCTTTCTACCATTACCGTGATCTTTTCCCATTTACAAACTACTTCAAGCGTGAATGCATAATACTTTCTCGTCTCATACCTTCGACATCCGTATTTCTTCTTCTTTCTATCTATCTGAAAAAAAAAAAAAAAAAAAAAAAGCAAGCGTAGACTTCGCTGTCCCGAAATAAGTAAGCTACTTTCACTGCTGAAGAATCCTTGAGCCCACAATAATACAATACTTTTAATCTATCTAAAGTTCCATCACTAAAAATTACGCTTCGTAAATATTTTAAAATTATTAACTCTCCTTGGGTCTTACCCACCAAGTCTAAATATACCGATATTATCAGTCTAAAATTGTTCCCATAATATATGGGAACCAAAATATGCACTCATATGAACGATCTATCGGACATACGACAGGTCATTCATATGAGACATACTATACTAGAAACGCTTAGTTATCAATGTACGTGTATCTTTTGGCAGAGTGCCAATAATGGTCAAGCCCTAGCGCAATGCTGCGATAGGAAAAACCATTACCATCAAGTTTTGATCTAACTCCAAGCTTGGCACCGTGCCAGACGCAATTGATCCCACTAAGCGCGGGAGGCAGACGTCTGAGTCTTATGCTAATAAGGCGTCACTGTGACGGCGCATGCGTACTAACGCAATGGCATGCTCCAGATATGGCGGTTGTTGTACTCCAGTCTCGTGCTATTGTTTATGTGTGTACCTATTATGGGAATAAATGCATTCTGTTTGAACTTGGAGATATGTTTCATAATTTTGTGAAAGTGTATTGCATCTATTGCGACAGCTATTCATTAAAATGGAAAATATTTTGAAAGTTTTTGCGAAATCGCTGGGTATTGATATGTGTTGTTTCTGGTTAACTAGAGAGTATTCATTGTACCTTTATTTCTAGAATTGTGTTCGTTTTTCCCCCTTACCATTTTTTTCATCATCCTTAAATTCAATGAAATCACGTGTTTTCTTATGGCAGTTGCTTAGTGTCATATTTAATTATATATATATCTCATCAGTCGATATGTTCATGAAATGAAAAACCTTTGTTTTATCTCTCTTTTCTAAGCATCTGCCATAAGAATACATGAGTATTTTCTGTTGTTCCAAATGGTTATGGATTCAGTTTATAAAAATTGATCATTATTCTTTTTTCTATGTATATGTGTTGCTTCTTCAGTGTTTCTTGTATGTGTCTACTTGTAGTAGAAATATCTCGTCAATTCCAGCAATAACATATATTAAAATTAAATTATCAATAGAAAAAGTACTTCATTTTAAATAAATGTTTCGCCCAATACAAATAACTTTGAAAATAAACACAGACACAGAAGTAACTGAGGATAATATTTATTCTTTATATAAAAAAACGTTGCAAAAACACATAATGGAATGGTATCACAGAAGTTGACATTCTGTCAGAAATAAGTAGAAAAAAAGACGAGAACAGTTCCAACAGATTAATTTACACGATTTCTAGAATCCAAGGCTATAAAGAACATCGCTAGAGAAGAGCCTTACCGTATGTACAATATCTACATTATAACCAGTCCATATGTCGGGGGACCGCACAGTTCGTTCAAGAAAACAAGTCCTTGCCACCATCATACAGTTCTTAATGATTCAAGACACAATGTCACTTTTCTCCGCACGGCATTCATGCGTAGGGAATCCAACGCTGATGATGTGAAGTATGAAAGTACAGCACATACAGGACATTCTCCGATAATGCCGCTGCAGCCAGCCGGACCTGCGAAAGTTCAGTCCTTGGGTGTTAAATTAAGTTTCACTTTGTACAATCCTTCGCTCACTCACAACGGCTATGATGTCGAAGCCAACTTAGTTGAAGCAGAATCCTCCTCATCGTCTTTCAGTCTCAGCTTCTTTTTCAGCTTGTCAACGACTCTGGTGTGGAATTTATGCAGAGATGTCTGGGAAGCCGACTTAGGAGAAGGAATGTCGTGGTTACTGCCAGGTCGAGGCGATGTTCCTAGGGACATGGCGTTAAGGCGTTCCTCAACATCCGATCCAGGAGAACAGGATAAGCTAGCAGGAGCAGACTCGCTCTGTGTTGGGCGGCGAGACTGTGGGATGCTCGCAGAACTGCTTCGACGGGAACGACTAGCATAGATGTTGTAGTCGTTCTTCATCACGGGCATCATAAAGGCCATGGCTACTGATGGAAGACGCTGGCGGATACGAAGTTGTAAATATACACGTCAGTAAGATACTCCGAAGATACTGCAAGTTGCTAGAAACTAGACAGCAGAATCGCCAAATAGAGCGCCAAAGATAACCCACAAAAGGCTGAAGTCTAAATGAATGAAGCTATGGCGTTGCCGGTTTCCTTATAAAGCGCTTCGTTGGGTAAACCACGTGACGAAGAATGGCAGACTGCCAGAAGTGGCGCGCCTGGCCTCGAACAGCCATTGGCTGCCCATTTGAGGGTTATCGAATGGACGTACTATTGGCGAGCGATAACGGCGCCGACAGGAGATATCGGCTTTTATCGTCGAATTGGCACGTGGTGTTTGCAACAGTCTGAAACGTTATCAAGTGGGTTACAAGTGTTGAGTTTTACAATATACACTATGTTAGGATGATTACCTGTCTCGCCGTGATGGCCTTATCATGTCTGGTTTATAGGCAAATGCAATAGACCCGTGAGAACTTCACACTTAGATCACGCAGTTAAATCAGATGTAACTTTTCCCCCCCCTCAGCCTTTCATAAGCATTTTCGGTTCAAGGATAACAAATAAGCAGATGATCTAAAATGCTCTATTTTCTCACTGCTCTTAGTAGTTCATTTTTTTCTAAATGAAAAGTTCGTTGTTTCTTAACTTTGTGTCATCTTACGTCCTTACTTTCTTTTTTCCAGTGTAGTATTTACATCTGAACCCTCTCCTCTATAAAACATAAGTGACGTTTATCTTTGTAAATGACAATAATAACATTTGAAACAAACCCAAAACATGGGTTTGTCTCACATGAATTGAATTAATGACCTATAGTATACAAGCAGTGAAAAAAAAGAATACATCTCGGGATAATCGTTACAATTCTCTCTAGAGTATTGCTTACGTCTCTCTTTCTTTCATTTAAATGTAGATAGAGACAAACATTTCTTTTTTTTTCCCCTTATGTTTCTTCCTGGAACAACATAAAGTTGCTAACCTGAGGTTGATGTTCATGGAGAAAAAGAGAGAGATCAAGATTCTGAAAATCACTATCATCAAAACTGGTTTTTGCAACGATTACATTTTGTCTTCCATCAATAACAAGTGCTTTACAGACCCTTTTATTATGGGGAACGGAAGCAGAAACAGTACAACAACCAGAATAATTAAGCGAAAAGATATAATAGTTAGTCATAATTTAGTAGTGCGCCATGGACGGAGTCCATGAATTACCAAGGCTACTGTATGATATCTACATCGAGTCTCTGTTAGTGGATCTATCTTTTGCTTAGTCATTCCTCAATGTCAAATACGTCTGCGTTATTAATTACACAGAAAACAAAGTTCCTCTGCGTTTTACATTTCATTATACAAAGAAACCGTCCAGCAATTCTTATCACTTACATATTTAAAGAAAATTGTGCTTAACGAGTGCATTCATTTACAATTGGATGCATGCCTGTAAAACGATAAAACAATATATAATTTTGTTCTGATACGGAATTGCACATAACACAATTATCTAATAAGTTAATAGAATTTCCTTTTCAAAAGGAAAATGAAGAATACGAAAATCTTCCTTTCTTCACAGTTGTTTTAAACTTCTCCAAAAGTCTCCTGCCTTTTCTTAAGTTGGAGCTTAGCCAAGTATATCTCACGCTTTTAATTTGATACAAAGTGTTATCGCCTGAGGCCGGGTCGAGAGAGAAAAAACGAACCTGTTTATATGGAAAAGAGAAATAATTCGAAATCATATTATAGAAGAATATACAATAAAAAAAAAAATATATCCTGTATGTAGAATCAACCTTCTCTTGTGAAAAAATTGACTGAATATTTCTTTTATAAAAATACTCTAAGAATATAGCAATATTTATCAACATCATTTCTGTGATTCTATGATAAATTCTTCACTTCAAGGCGAATAAATTAAACCTTCAGCTTTTCAAAAAATAAATAATAATAAAGAAACAGTGTGTGTGTGTGTGTGACTGCGGACCTTAAAATTTTATTGATAATGCTTTGTACACTTTGCAAATGTGCAAAGGAATTAGAACTCAAGAATATCCACACTTCTTTAAATGCTGATATTTAGATCAATTCTCCAACGGGACAGATAGAATGGACGAATTTAATTCCCTCAAATTCACTCATACATCATTTGTCACAAAAAATAATCTATTCCATCCTTCATTCGTTCCTATTTTTGATACCACTGAAGCTAAGAAGGAAATTTCCTCCTCAGAATAACAATGACTTCAAGCGTCTATTGTCATAAACATATCACATCTCTTGCTAACTTAACAACAAAAGTCTTTGCCTTCATCCGGATGCTCTTTCTCATCTGAACAACTGCCTACATAATGTGAAATAATCTCAAATGCGCTCTGATATGGAATACTTATCCCATATTTGGAATATCGCTGTATCACAAATCTGTATATATAAAACAACTGAGTAGGTATATTTTTAATGTCAGCAATGGCAAAAGTGGATTAACAGAATAAAAAAAAAATGAAATAATATAAGAAGATTAACCCAGATAAGGCAGACTATCGGACACCATAACTGCTAAAAATCAGAGTAATGTGTGTTGCTAGCCTAAAGAAAATAAATAAGTAAAAAAAGTCCCACAGAGAAAGTGACATAACTTGAACTCAGGAGAACACAGTACTAGACTGTACGAAGTAGTGATGAAATTTCCAATCTCTGTTGGACGATCATGTCGTATCATTTGGTACCCTAAGGGTCACCCACTTAAGCATCACTTTCACACTGTTATGGAATTTAAAAAAAAAAAAAAAGGGGGGGGGGGTTAAAGACTGATTCAAAGAGGCGTGTTCGTATATTTTTCTAAAGTCTGAATTCAAAGTGGGGAAAATGTATCCGCCAAGACAAATTAGATGAGTGTTGGTAATTAGTATTCTCGGACATCTATATATAAATATAATTAGGTTAAGTATTTCTGGTTTTATCCGAAAACGAGCAATAAAGAATTCATTAAAAACCTCTAAAAGAAACTTTGAATAACGAGTTTTCTCTTCTTTTTTTCCCCTTTTTTTCCACATCTGCTTTCTGATGTACGTGAGGTGTTGACATACAATGGAAGCTACATCTATTGCATATATCAATAACTATTTGGAATTTTGTTTCTGATACATAATAGTTGAAATAAGAGTGGAAAAACCTATATTACAATTGAGAAAGCTTCTCATGTTGAAATCTAAAGGAATTGCGCAAAGTTATGTTAAACGCGGAACACTCAATTATATAAGGGAGTTGTGTGGTTTTTAGCATTTCATTTTAGAAATAAAACATCAATAACAAGAAGTATTAGTAATTGTTTATTTTATTTGTTTATTATAAAGCAATTCAGCAAACACCAACTTTAAAATAAAGCAGAAAAAGATTCCGTAAGAATTTTTTTTTTTTAATTAAGTTTTTTTTTCTCTCCTGGTCAGCTTATTATTTGAAATGTATTTTATTTGCATTTCCCAGAAGCGCTTCTTTCCTGTCTTGAATAATCCTTATAAACATATTTAACACATTTCCTTTCCTCTAAGTTCCGATTTTCTACAAGAATGCAACTTTTTCTAGAAATATTTACACACATCTGGATTTCTAGATATATTTCCAAGAGATATTGACAACGAGTGGTCGTGACGGCAATGCTTTTCCTCTTTCTCACCCCTTGTTTATGTAAAAGTTGTTTATGTTTTCTCAGCATTACGTTTGGGTATCTTTCAGCATCCTATTATTCCTAGAAGGCGCAAAGTAGTAGTTATTACGTCAGACATTATACACGTCTTTGATAAGAGTTCCGCTTAAGAACGAATCGCATACTCCGATAAGAGACTGATGACGACCACGGCGGGAGATATTTCAACGGTCCTGTCCGCTTCTGGTTTGAAGTGGAACGATTTAGTCTGATTCTTGTGGAAGTCGATCTATTTAAGTTCCTACAGTAGCATATTTTGGTAGTTATAATATAAAAATTAAATTAATATAAAAAGGGGTACTCCTAAACAAAAACAGTCCAAAATGGCCATAAATAAATATCAATATTTATTTAGAGGAAAATTTTCCATAAATAATACCTACATTTTGGGAGTTTTAACTGCTTCCTCAACGCATATGAAAAGGTGGTGGTGACAGTTTTCACTAATGCGTATGTACGAGGGAAGAATGCAATATTAATTTGAATAATATTTGTTAGTCGCGTGCGCGTGAAAGACCTGAGATCAGATCCCGTAAAGGACGAGACGAACATTTTATAGGCCTCAACCGAAGCTGAGTTCACCTGAATTATACAGAGATGGAGAGTTCTATTTTGTTTAGAATTTCTTTTTGTCACTCTCGAAACAAGCATACCGAAAGATGAACATAATGAATTTGCAGACAATTTATGCAGGAGATATGCAGCACACTGTTATTTAATGAGCAACAATCATTTTCACCCCCCCCCCCTCCACTGCAATAAACTTTCAAGAGTTCCGTGAATGTGCTTCCACGTTTGAGGAGTTTGCAACAATAGCTGTTTTTGTCTGTTTGTTTTGGATTTACGGCAGAAGCAACTAAGACTACAGGCTTTCGCGTTCGTATTATGTCTAGCCAGGTTGCATATTTTGCGGATAAACTGATTTCCTTGAAGAAAACCCTACTGCGCCTATGGTCTAAGCAACTCGTGTTAATTCAATAATCATAACCTTATTTTATTATTTTTCTTTTTTTCTACCGATTTTAATCATGCGATTGTTATATTTGTTTTACGAATTTTTGCCAAATTTAACGCTAACAAAATCGTCAACAGATGTCGTGAATCATAAATAATAACCCCTGTTAGATGCTGGGAAAATTAAAAGTTCAGTGTCCTATAGAAATGAAGATGAACAAAATAAACTAAAGAAAGAAAGACGGGTACTTTTTCACTAATGAGAACAACTGAATATTTTAAGCAGGCAACAGGTTATCAACAGGTAAACAAGTACACTAATCAAGTTAGCAAGAAATAATCATCGACATTTGTTTCTCTTTCAAGTTTAATCGTATCTTTCTTGAATTAATGAACGAATAAACTAAAAACATTTTTGTTATACACAGCACTAATGTGTTGTGTACATGTGTGTGTTCCCCCCCACACAAACACCACCACCATCGTGTTATTACTAAAGATGTTAGTGGATGGCGATAGACATTAATAATATTTTTATTTCTTTAATAATGCATTTTAAGACTGTTTATTTTTCAGCTGTGTTTTTTAAAGGAAGCACTAAGAGGAGGAGAAAAGATATGGTTTGTATCGATTGCATCAGCCTCTTCTCACCTGCATCAGTAAAATCCGGAATGAATGCCATTGTTTTTGAATATGCCACTTAACCCCTGGCACAATTCTGTGCAACTGTTTATCAGTCATTTACTCGAAGTGCATTCTGAATGTAGTTTATTTCGAGTTTAATCTGCACCACAGCAATTCTACAAAGAAAGAAACTTCTGTTTTTTTCGTTTAAGTGCTTTGATAAAAACGAACCTGAATGTGATTCAAGAGCTTTGTAAACAATAACTATTCAATAGAATCAGAACCACGCTCTTGAATGTGTTTACTAAAGCTCGATTTCCATTATACGACATGGTCAAGTACTGATAAAGAACTATAATTGTTAAGAAGATATTAATGTGACACTGGAAAAGCATTCTTTAAATGTTTAGATGTCCTAAAAATACAACAAGAAAGACTATTCTGAGGAGATTATTGATGACTGGGAATATCAAATAATTACATATATATTATATTCCGGAAGTTAACAACAATAATAACGACACTTGCATAATAGACGCCGGAAAAATAGGATTTCATGATCATAATAACTAATATTCGGTGGTCCTTTACCGGCTGTATAATTCAACAGCAATTAGTTCAACTGTTCTGAAGGAGATTATTAAAACGATGGTTGTATGTGTATATAATAGTTCTAATTAAATTCCTATATTAGATTTTAACAATTTTACAAGATGTCGCGTATAACTTTATCGTTGACATAAAGTGGTCACGTTACAGCATAAAATTTCATTTTTTTTCAAAACGATAACATATTTAATGAAGAGAAGATCCCGAAAGGTTACAAAAGGACGTGAAAATTATTAAAACGGTAGTTTATAAATTACATATATAGACTGATAATAAATTGCCGTCGTTATTTTATGATCATATAAAGCAAAAATGTTTGTTTTGATACTTTAAAAAGTTTTTCGAAAATCTGATAATTTTAGTTAAAAAAATATTAAATTAATTATTTGGTAATTTAATAATTTTTAACGATAATTGAAACATTCTAGGAACTTTTGTTTACTAATTATGATTTACATACTGATCGTGAGGTCTATAGATTATATAAGTTTTATATATTTTTAGGGTTTTCTTTGTTATCTTTTTATACGAAATAATCTACAGTCTCTTTTATGGGAAGAAAACATTCAACTTATTATTATTATGTGTTGCCTCCAAGGATTAATCGCAGAAGGGTGCTACATTCCACACAACATACTATCTATAGGTACTTAATCCTCCATCTGTACATATACATATAACGCCCTATGATTGTTTACATTAGTTCTAAACTATCCAGGAATGCCAAAACAATGCTTAGGATGTGGCTCTAGAAAACATTGAGGTTTAGGTTTGTGGACGAGGCGTACACACTGTGAAATATGTAGACATCTGTAATACACAGCTGCATTACGGATATCATCTTTCCATTATTTCAAGATATTAGAGGAATTACTAGGAAAGTAGACTAGTAATTGGAACACAGGTGTTATTAGCAAACTTTTTTTCGCAGGATTATCCTTTCAAGAATCTTTAATATTTTAGATGAGGGCATGCGAAGACAACAGTCTAGTTTTAGACCAAGCAAATCTTGTATAGGTCACATTAGCGCCTTAAGAATAATAATTAATTGAAAAGTCTGGTGAATTTACATCTCCTTTATATTTACTTCTTGCAGATTATGGAAAGGCCTTCGATTTCATTGCTAGATATTGTATGTGGCGGGCCCATCAAAATAAAGGAATGCCAAAGAAGATTAACAAACCTCATAAAGGAAGGTTATAATAAATTCTTGGCCAGGAGCTGAATGATGGATATTTGTCGCGGCCTTTTTTATGCTGCATCTGGAGCGTGACAAGGATGTCTGCTATTTCCCTATTATTTATATCATCTGTCTAGGACAGACAAAAATGACACATGCCAGAGGAATATCATAGCAATTAAATGGCATTCTGAGTGATCTAGATTGTGTACATGATGTATATGTAATTGCTCACAGACATGTAAATATCCAACATAAAGTAACCCATTCAAGAACAATCGCGGAAATTGGCTTGAAAATAAATACAAACAAAAGGAAAGAAACGAGAATCAATATGAATAACAGTGCACCAAGTATAACCGAGAATAAAATGAAATTTCAAATTTTACAACTCGAGAGTGTTTCATCTGCAGATGGCGGAACAGTTAGAGATGTTTATATAAGAATTCAGAAAGTAAAAGGTACACGTTAAACTTATATTACGAAAATTATTCAAACATACCAAAATAAATGTTTAAAAATTAATTAATTTTTTTAATTATTTAATGCATTAATGGGTTTGAAACTAAACAAGCATTCATTACTGGCTATCTGCAGAGCATACTTCGAATATGGTGGTCTCAAACTGACTAATAAAGGTACCTCTGGAAAACAACAAACCAGTAAAAAAAAAAGTCAATTTGGAAAGCAGAAAATCAGAATTCAGAAAGAGTGGACATCCACTTAAGAAAGATCATCAAGAAATATGTTATGAATCCCTCGAATGTAACTTCGAATATGGTGGTCTCAAACTGACTAATAAAGGTACCTCTGGAAAACAACAAACCAGTAAAAAAAAAGTCAATTTGGAAAGCAGAAAATCAGAATTCAGAAAGAGTGGACATCCACTTAAGAAAGATCATCAAGAAATATGTTATGAATCCCTCGAATGTAACCCTGAAGGGAAGTGAAAGTACTAAAAATGCATGGCGGAGATCGACTTTAATGGAAAGTGAGAAAAAAAGTTTTGCTGAACCCAAGTCGAATATCGAGAGTAAGGAACCGATGGAAATTATTTTCAGACTCCGTTATTCCTGATGAAATTTGGGTAACAAGAAGAAGACACTGGAACATGGCGGTAGAATAATAAGGTCAGTTAATATTCAGTTGAGGAAATCTGTAACAATAATGCTACCAGAACATGAAACACCCTTCCAAAGGCCATACAATACTCTTCAATTAGGATGAATGAATAAATATCTTGTTTGTAGGTAAAATTGGATTGCAGTAAAAAGCTTTCCAAAGAATGAGTTGGAGCAAACGGGCATTTCATTTTCCTTGAGAGTGTAAACAAAACAACCGCTAGTCCATATCTATTCACTGTTCAGCTTCGAACCTACTGAACCAACTTCTTTTCAGCTTCTTTCATTACCTTCTCGGTATTCTTAGAAAGAGTCATCTCCTTCCAGGACTATAACTTCCAGTAGTAAAACACAACACATTCCTTCGTCATTTTTAACTACTTGTCTACACACGGCACTGATGTGCTATATGCTTCGAAGTCCCTGGTGTGTAGTAATTGGTGAACGAGATTCCAATTCTAAAGACCAAAGAATGGTCACTAAAGCAGGCTTCCGCCCATCCACATCCAAATGTGTGTGTGTGTGTGAGAGAGAGAGAGAGAGAGAGAGAGAGAGAGAATGCAGACTAGCAGTGTACAGATATAAGAATCGTTTATGTAGTTAATGCCTGGAGAAGGAAGCAAGAAGGTTTTTTTTTTCATTACGGAATGAATAAATACTCTAGGAATGAATTTAAAAATGGTTTCATGATTGCAATATTTCATCTCTATCATACAGGCATCATCTAAACAGCCAACCAATTGTGAAAAAACCAAACAGTAATGAGGTTTTCTTCCACTGAGGAGAAAAATTACATTACTCAGTTTAAATGTAATGCAAATAAATTTCTTGTCGATCCTCCATCCACTCATAATATTAAGAGCGGTTGTCCATTAACTAAAATTTGCTGCTGACGGATGCCAAGAAAAGAAATCCCGTGTTCCGTTATTCGCAGCTCTAGATATACTCTTATAGAAATATCACTTCTCCTTATAAGCAATTCTCCTTTCATGTTATATTCTCAAGGAGCAACACCTGATATACTATCACATACAGCAAACGAATTTATTTATTTTTTCTCTCTCGTTTTTTATATTGTTTTTGATGCAAGAAAATAAATGCTATCAGTTGTTTTCAGTTAGTGTATATCATTTGACATTTCCGTTTGCAGGGTGAACAGGAAGAGCGAGCAAACGGAATATCTGTCGCAGACATCCAAATGAAAAAGCATTAGATCATTTCAAAAAAGGCACTAATTTGTCGTTGTTGTTTATACATAATTTTACTTACTTATTACTTATTAGTTATAATAAAATAATAATTATTATTTAATTCTTTCACACGAAACTAAGAAAGCTTGCTGCTGTTTAGCTTAATCCTGCTCCCACGTCATCAGAGATGTTATCTTCCATTTCTTGTAATCCTGTACAATCAGAAAGTTCCAGACTTATAGGTCAGACACTTCAAGACTGTTGTGGAAGTTATTTGAAATATACTATGTGGTATTGCCCTGAAAGCCAGACAGGCTCGTGACACACTTGTCATGAAAAAAAAAAAAAAAGTGTAGACTAAATAAACTGTTCGGGTCTTCTTGAAGGCGACAGAAAATCACGTGATTATCATGCTGAACACATTTAGACTATACAGACTTGACCTTAGGTCACCTTCTCTCTATTCAGAACACTGAATGCAAAGCTCGTCTGGCCCAGAAAAGGTCGAGAGCAGAACATTTGTGCAACACCATTTCTTCCCCTTCCCCCCACGTTTTTCTCAGCGGGGGTTCTATCCCTGAATACTTAAACAACAAATATTTAAATATCACTAGAGTCATGTTCGTTCTGTGAAGGCTCGATCCGTTTTCTCAGACAACCTTGAATGAAGAAGGAAGATAGCAATTGTATTTCTGCAATGACACGTGCCTAAAACATTCTAATTCTTTTGCGTCATGGCCAACTGACTGCTGGCAAGCCTCACTTCCTACTGTCCTTGAAAGACTGAGGAAGCAGCCAGAAATTCGCTATATTAGCCATTGGTTAGTCCGTTCAACAAGTTACTTCTTGATACATAAGAAATATATCGTTATTACTTGCAATCTACGTCACAAGTTCAGATGTGATGGTATTTCACTGTCACGTGACTTTCCATGATTCAGTACTTCCTCACAGAGATGCAGGTATCTCATATTACTAAAAAAACAGGCGGAAGCTACCCAGTGCTTTCTAGTATTAACGTCCTTAATGTCAAATTATTAACAGGAAATTGTTCGTGTCCCTAGAAAGGAAGATCTTGATGAGTTCCTTATGTATTAATAGTTACAAATCATGGCTCCTATGATCGCAACTTCCTTGGCCATATGTACATTTTCAAAGTAATCTCTCTTCGTGAACATGTTTTTGCTGTCAAAGATTGTTCCTGGAAGGAATATCAATTTTTTCTGTTATTAAAAAAATGCATATCACAGTTAGCTATAACACAGAAGGCATTTCCATTGATTTATCATTTTTTTACAGGTTCGTCTGAGACGAAGACACTAATTATTTTTCGTCGCATTATAAAATCAATAATTTGGAAATCTGAATAAAAATAAATAAATAAAACGTTCATTTAATATTATATATCAAAACTCGTTTTAATTTCCTCATATTTTTAATCAATCAGCCAATTAATTTATTTTCAATTTTACACTGCTGTATAAAATTTTAGAAAAACCATATTATGTAATCTAAGAACAACAGCTATTTTGGTTACCAAATGTATGAAGTTGCTAGCAACTCGATCAGTTGCCTTGCAGTAGTCAGGCGTTATTCATGTAAGAAAGGCGACGTAATTATAGTTCAATAAAGCATGTTCGGTGTTCAGCTACAGATTATTACGAAATAAGTAATTTTGTACTAAAAAGTATATATTTTTTAAATGTGAATCATATCTACGAAGGCGCGTTGATATCATGGATAAGCTAAGGGTTGGATAATTTGGAAAAAATAGTCTTGAGAATCAACCTAAAACTTTTTTTAAATCATTTCAGGTTTTCAATAAGGAAGATGGTGATCTCATACCAGGCAACGAAATTAATTTACCACGTATAATCATTCATGCCCCAACGGAATTCGAGAGGAAGTGTTAT
Organism: Typopeltis vanoorti; assembly: GCF_054136105.1. Lineage (NCBI taxonomy): Eukaryota > Metazoa > Arthropoda > Arachnida > Uropygi > Thelyphonidae > Typopeltis > Typopeltis vanoorti. Next base: position 114,081,354 of record NC_143564.1, read on the forward strand.
CCACTATGGCCAGCGCTTCCCAAACTGTGGGCCGCGGTCCCCTTGGGGGCCGTAGGTTTTGTTGAGGGAGGCCGTGAAATAATGAAAACAAATTTAATATCTTTTAAGACTAAGTAGTTTTTTTTTTATCTTAAAAGAAACGTATTTAATATTTATTATTTATTATTTATTTTTTGTTATTTTAATGGAAAAAAGCACACATTGGTGTTGGTTCACAAATTTTGCTTCCTGCGTATTTAGGCGCTTAATGAATATTAGTAAATGTATGCTTATTCATATAAGTTTCATTTCAAAGCAGAAATCTAGAATTGCAGTTTCAAATATTTCACCTGATATTGACTTTTTTTGAAGCAGTATTGAAACACATCCATCACATTAAATTGTTATTAAACTTCTTTTAAGTTTTTAATTCTTACTTTCTTTATTACTAATCGTTTTACTTTTCGTGTGCTTGTACTGCAAATGTACAATAACAATATATCTATCTATATAAAATATGAGATAATGTGCCACGTCAAATGCGTATGTAAGATGCTAAAAATATAATATTTACATTTAATTTTTGCAATATTCGCTGTGTATGTTTTGTATTGAATATAAATACAATAAATATTATAATAATATGTCTATATTATTATAACATTTATTTTTCGAGGGGGGCCCTGACATTCAGAAGTTTGGGAAGCACTGCACTATGCCAACCAAGCTGAGGCGCGCGCGCACACACACACACACCCATGCACAGTTGTAGGCTGAAATGTTACTTTTGTCTTATAAAATTCTACATGTTATATATCAGGTATTCTATTTTTTTTTTTTTTTTTTCTAAAGACATATCTTAAAAGCCCTGTTCACTTGACCAACCAATCCAGTTAAGTTTATAATTATGCTGTAAATTAAATAATTAATTAATGGAGAAAGTGGCACTTTTTTTATTAATAATTTTCGAACTTTTAGTTTCTTTGCGATATTTATATATTCGAACATGCACGATGTGAATGCGAGATTAAAATTTTAAATATCAAAAAGCAAAATACGAAACCAAACGAACTACTTTATGCAGATTCTGGAGGTAAGTTCAAATAATCACCCGCGCCCATGAAAAATCAGAGAGTGGTCCAGACACAAACCGCAGTTCGCCATTTGCTGCCCGCTACTTTGTGCACTTTGGAATACGAAAGAAAAAGTGTCCTGGAACGTATCGCGCCGACCAAAAACTGCGGGGGTTGGAATGGAATGGAATGTTGCAGGTCATCAGTGCCTCGTTATAGCGCAAAATTTCCGTCTCACGTGCCAGGCTGTCGCTGCTTTGTATGAATATGGATGAAAGCACACTCATTTTGCAACACGGTAGAGCTGGCAAGAAATAAAAACCTTCACCTTTTCTTAACTGAACACAGCAGTTTTATTTCTCCTGCAAAAATAACTTTTCGAAGGGATGAATATGGTTGCCTAATTAAACTGTGAGGATGAAATAAATCCTACTCATTGATAGTAATGTCAAGACATTATTTCCATTAGGGAGAATGTCAAAATATACATCCATATTTAATTTAATGATCATCGATAATTATCAGACTATGAATGACTTAAGATTTATGGTTATGCACATCGGCCTCCTTTAATCTAGTCTTTGCAAGAAACCTTCTAACCTGATTGATAAACATGCTATTTCGTTGTACCAAAGGGTACCAAAAAGTTGCGATGTAACTATTTTCTTTATCCTAATACTCAACAACCCATTTCATGAACTCAAATGGGTTGTTGGTAAACAGCGCATTATTAAGTACAACACGCTAGTTAGCGGCAAATGATCCTAACACTTATGAAAGATTCTACTATCATGTTATTTCCCCGTTCCATTTTATAATGGACTAAAAGCTAGTTTATATTTAGATTCAGTACTGGAAACATTGTCGTGTTTTGGATGAATATCCTATAAGTATTATTTAGCTGGTGAAACAATCTTCTGAAATAATCGTGATTTTGATAGTTTATCCTCTAAACTCACCTTAAATCAACGGGTTTTTTCTTCTCACAATTTTATTGAAATAAAACTTCGTAAATCTAAAAATTACGTGCAACAGAATTTATAAGTGTGGATTATGCCGATTTTTCTTGATAAGGTGAAGTAGAAACTGCTGAATACAGTTCGTGCATCTATAATAAGACAGACGACGTTGATCATCGTACGTTAACGACTAAAATATTCACGAGTCATTCATTTTGACATCGTGGAATGCTCTGCAGCAATTCAAAATTATTTGGTGCACTTTTTTTAACGAATTCTCTTCGAGAAAGACGTGGACGTGAATAAATACCGAGACAAAAAAGGCCATAGGGAAGAACACGAGTATACACTTGTAAATTAATACACCAAGAAGCATATTCGAAAATACCGAGGTGAAATGCAGCGTGCAAAGAGTTCATGCTTATTGGTCGTGATACAGAGACCCTAACCTTTTACAGCATAGGCTGCAGAAAGGAGCCAAGAGGTTTGAGACAATCTTTACAAAGTATATACATCAAATGAAAGATTATAAGAATAATTTCAAGAACTTCATGTTTTTAAATTTCATTCCATACTTCCAGTTATTCCATCTTAATCATTTAATTAATTGTGCTGCTACAGAAGAAAGAGGAAAGAAAGAATACTCACCCTATTCCTTTAAATAAATGCCATTTAACATTGTACAGCTCAGGATAAGATTTTTATCCATTTAACACGACACTGTTACGAATAATTAACACGAATAATGAATATATAAAACTAACACCAGAGCTTTCGAATACGAGAGTTATTATTAATGAAAATTAAAATAGCATTCACAAGCTTGGCTATTGAACCAGTGGCAAAGCCACGCTCACCTCCACCTCCTCTCGAGCTTTACTTCCCGCTAACGCTCTCTGACACCGGTAAGTGTTTATATGAATTTTATCGTGTTTATATGAATTTTATCAAATTTATTTTCTTTCCTTTCCATTTACCTACCTTAAGTTACCCGTGATGGTACAGCAATTGATCCACGAATGGCGACTTACTACTATCGGTACAGTACTTTGGTCTTTTTTGTAACGACTCATATTCTTTTTCTGTATTTGTGGAAATTTACATCGAAAGAAATGCAACCGATATGAGAAATCAGTACCTTATCTAAAATTTGAGAATGGAGGGAACGAATGAGAAAGAACTTGATGATGGTAAAAATGAATAAATTTGAACTAGGGATTACACGAAAGGAAATTTCTGTATGAGGGGAAATTCCCACTCACAACTTGTGTGAATCGAAATACTCTCATAACAGGGAAGTTCATAATACCTTTTCGGATTTTGGAAATGAATTAGGATTTCTTTAAAAAAATCTGATTATCATTTAATTGTAATTGCCTAGCATCACACTAGAGCCTCCGTAGCTCAGTCAGTATGGACGAAGCCCTTTGGACGGAAAGACCTGGGTTCTATTCCCGTCAGTGACGTGAGGAACCTTTATGTGGTTTCTTTCGACTAAAGGTGAGTTAGCCTGTCTCATACGGAGGTAGGGTTTTTTTCACCCAGAAACTCGGGTTTTTCGTCCTCCAGATCAGACAAACCGGCCACGTGAACACACGCTTCTACAGACATAGGAAACCCCCAGGAATAAGGAGTAACCAACCTATTCCGTAGATTTCGGTTCCGAATACCTACAAGGTAAAATGTGTAGGTCTACTCGTGAGCGTAAATTAGGAGAGGATAGGAGTATCATACTATGTAACACTAAGATCACTTTGCTTACAGGAGAACGGACAGGACAGAAATATCTTTGGACACCAGAAGAGAGTTTTTCTAACGAGTGGTCTTCTCACGAGGCCAGTCGTTACAGTCATATCATTTTATAGCTATTTTAGATGCGAAAAACTTTTATCAGGGTTTTCCAATTGAAGGCGAGGAGGTAGCCGATCTCATACGAAGTGGAAAGATTTTTCCCCTAAGTTTTCCCTTCTGCAACTAGGCAAAATGTCCAAGAGAACGCACACAATTAACACATGAAAAAATATTTTTTGACATAACTACTTTATCACGAAAACCAATCTGGGTAGGTCGTGAGTCTTGGTGATTTATAATTTAAGAAGATTATTATTAAAGTTTAAAACTTCTCTTGGACGGGATTGCTATGGAAAAAAAAAGCTTCGCTTTTTTACATGAAGAAATTTATTTTTACTTTGTGTCATCCTTTTAAAGATCTTTACTGCTGATTATTTCAAATCGGAAATAACTTGAAGGTTCTTACCAGGGTTGATCACAGTCATTGTCCCAGATTTAACCGATACTTAAAAATTACTTTTCGTAGATGTTTTGGGAAATGAGATTAATTGTTCTTCACCTCTTTAACATTTCGATAAGATCAAGTCATTGGTATGAAAGTGTATGGAAAAGCGAAGTATCCTTCACAGGCATTTTACCTATAGAAGGCCGCAAGCAGAAGCTGTTTACATTGCAAATTCCGATAACATCAGTTGGTTCGTATGAATGAAAGACGAGGACAGTCTAAGACCTAGTTTTTGAGGTCAGTTTGTTGGAAAGGTAGAAGTGATTCTAGACGTTAAAGGAAAACTACTGGTGTTTACCAACAGTACTTTTGCAATGGGCGATTGCTTCCTAGAACGGTATTTCATTAAGGTAATTCCCGCTCAAAAGACTTGTTAGCAGTAAACCGAAAGTTCCTTTTCTAGACCAAGGGAAGTCTGCCATTTCGATTACGAACTTCTTTTTGCTACAAGAGGATCATCATCTCTGTCTCTCTTTCTTTCTTTCTTTCTATCCTTATTTCTCTAACTAGAAGTAAAGCTGTTTCTTGCAGAATAACTTATCCTGTTCCTACTAACGTATTATGCTGGGTAGAAAGAAAAAAAGAAAAAAAAAACCCGAAGATACGAGGTTACAAAGTCTATAGCGTTGGATTGTGATTGCATTATGCTGAAGAAACTGAGCTATGATGCCAGTATGTCTGTTTAGTGTACTTATTGTGTACCGGCCGGTTTATCTGTTTGACGGATAAAAAGCAAATTTCTGGTAGGAAAATAACGTATAGCATGTTAGTGTCTTGAGTATGTAGTAGTCAGCTAAAAAAAGAAAGAAACCTACTGATATCATTTTTGAATATCTGGAGGATGCTGTCCTTGGAGGCTGCAAGACTGTTCTGGTGGTTAACGGCAGATGCGATGAATGGGAAAGAGAAAAAGCAGTTCTGTGGGTCTGCAGAAGAGAACTGTGCATGGAAGTTGTCAGTCGCTGCTCTTGTTACTGCAGGATTAATGGAAAGTAAAAGAAAACAAAAACAGATGCATAACTTCATTTATATCATCGTGCTATGTTTGCTAATGGCCATAGTTTACGAGAGGGTAATAATAAGATAAGGCTGTTGTGAACATTTATATTGATTTACAGAAAGAAGAGAGAGCATATATTTCAAGGATGTGAATCAATCTTCGTTGTTATCCTAAAACCAAGACGTGTCGCATTTTTTTTTTTTTTTTTTTTTTTTTTATTGGGGGAGATGAGGGTGGTGAACGTAAAACATTTTGTAATATTAATATCTTATTTATGCCCTGAATACTGTAGGTTTGAAGCTTCGATGATGGCAACGTGTGAATGTTTCATCTGCTCGAGATCTGAGCATTTATATCCTATCCTAACTTTCCTTTCCTGTTAGGCTAAAGAGCTTGTCGCGACCAAGTAACTTGACTTCTTAGGAGCCTGCTTACTGATTGTGACAGGGCGATTAATCCTATTTGCAGTGTCTGCTACGTTTCTAAACTGAGTCTGTTCAGAAAATCTATATGTCTAGACATACAGATATCTTTTATCCATTTAAATAAAGAAAATTAACATGGTGTAATCCAAAGCGTTGCCTTTAAAACTGGAGATTTCAAGTCTTTAAAGGCTTTCTTTCTCCCAAGTCTAGACATGAATTTTCTGGTGATGTTTCTATGCACATCAGCGAGCACCTCAATAGTTCAGTCAGTACCGACGATGCCATTCAGGTGAAAAGACCACCTGAATAGAACGCGCAGACTTTTTTTTTTTTTTTTTTATTAATCTAAAGGTAGGTCAGCCAGTATCATGTGACATGGATTATCCCCTCTGATAACTCGGGTTTTTCATTCCACAAAACAGGTAAACCAGTCAGCAGAACACACAAAATTAACAAACATGTATTTAACAGACATAATATATTAGATTCAAAGCCTTGGGCACAATTTAAAATGAACGCGCAAAGACAGCCTCAGCTTTGAAAGCATAAGCCAGAAGTGATAGTACGCGCTCTGTACTTGCTAGCAACCAATTAAGAAATAATTTGGCTCCTTGTTCAAATAAAATATTAGCAGATCAGAGAGTTTTTTAAAAATTATTTTGCACTTTGGGGAAATCTTTTCGCTCACCTACCTTGGTGAGCGAATGTTTTCAGCAAGAAAATAATTTTTGTCGCTAAAAAAAAAGAGCCAGTTGGAGGAATAAAATCAAGCTGGAAAAGGTAGGTTAGCCCATCTTTGCCAACAAAGTTTAATAAAAACGTTTGTGCAAAACAGACCAAATCTGTTCGATTTCCACTCCTGCTCTACCATGATCAATGAAAATCGCTTCAAGTTATCTATTCTACCATATAATCAAAACCTTATAAAGTTTTTCAAGTGAAGAAGTGAGTTTGCTGGTGGCATTCGAAGGTAGTTTTTCTTTCAGGAAACTCAAATTTTTCATCCAGCAAATTGGCCTGAGGGTAATACGTGGGATTAACAGATACAGTATCCTGGTCTCGCAGTCTTAGCTGGTTCGACCGTAATTCGAATTTAATCCAACTAAACAAACAAAACTAGCATATAATCAGGGCCGCCCCTAGGAATTTTGCCGCCCCTTCTCCCTTATTTTTCATATAGTTTATGCCAACTTTGCCGCCCAAAAAAACTTGTCGCCCCGTGCAAATGCACGTCTTGCACCGTCGGTAGAGCCGGCCCTGCATATAATCAACAAACTACTCACAGAATTGCATTCATACTATCTGCTTACTTCACACCAGAAGACAGTGACTGAAGCGTAATTCTGATAAGGAGACCTTCAAGTAAACGTCACAATCCTCTAGCTGAATTTTTTTTTTTTTCAGACATGGATGTCAAATATCAAATGAAAAGTAATTGGAAGCGTCTCTGTCATCCATATCCGTGTGTGTGGGGGGGGGGTCATAAAAGACGCATCTAAAATTTCTCATCAATCGTGGTATTTATATGTTATTTACAAAATAATCCGTAAGTTGTATAGCCTAGGTTTGTATTGTTTTACTGTACTACCTTACCATATCTTTAATTCAGTGTAATCCCAACAAGAACGGCAACTGAGATGAAATATGGATTTAAGGTCATATGGAGGGTGGCTTGTCCTTGTTACAAATTATCAGCGATTTTAGTAATTTTCAACTTACAGAACAAACAACTAGGATGGACAATTGAAAACTCAGGAAAAAATTTATAGTGGCGTGCATGCACGCGCGCGCACACACACAAGAAGAACTTTCTGCTGAAGTAAATGCATCAGTGCACTGCTATTGTTAGATACATTCGAACAGGTTTTTTTACCATACAGCAGTCATTAATTTATGTTAGTTAGATGAACAACTAACTTAGAAACAGAACAAACTATCGCACATTGAATTTTTCTGTGACAAATTTACAAATCACACAATCTCCAAGTTTTAGCCTGGTGACATGTTTACTGAAGTCGTTAAATAACGACTGTTTACTTAATTTATCGTTTGTGCGTGACTTGTTACAGAAATAGTCCCGAACTTTAAAGGTTTCAGCACCAATAAACTACACTTCGAAGACGAAGCTGTGGAGCTTCTCCTTAACAGCACTTGTTTAACACTTGACGTCACTGGAGTTCTTTCTGACGTCGCTGTAGATCCTATGCCCTGAAATATCACATTTCAGTGATTTTTTCTTAACTAAGATTGATAAAAGTTTCGCATAGTTCTATCACAGTTATATCAGTGAGTTGGTCACTCTGAATGTTAAAGGAGTATACTTTCTGTATTGGTTTGACATTCACGATATAAAAATGAAGTATGGTTTACTTTAGGCAGCAAATACTTTTGTTTTCCTATTGAAATTTACATGTATGTGTTATGCTGCAGGGTGTAGCATACGTGTAAATAAGAATGTATATCAATTTTTGTAGATTCCTTTTCGAGTTCATTTACTAACCTGATCATCTCTATAACAGAGTACGGTGAAACCCATCCGATCACCAGTGATTTGTTCAAAAACATGCCTTTCATACCATAATAGTGGCCCTCTTATACAGCCGTACAGCAAAAAGTATACAAAAAATTAAACCGAATTCAAATTACAGAGTGAATGCCAAAAATAAAATGTTATATATATTATATTATAATTAAATATTAAATATTTTATATATATATTTTTTTTTTCATAAAAATATATATATATATATATGTGTGTGTGTGTGTGTGTGCATTAGCATTTTTCCAGATCTAAACATTCAAACCGTCCGGAAATGAATAGAGTTTAACACATAACCCACTGACTCCCTCTGAAACCCTCCTGTTGGAGGAGAGTCATGTGTATAAATGAGGTGCGAACTATTGTCCAAATAACAATTTTAATCAGTTTAAATGCTGCGCATAATACGGTATATATCACATGTTTTCTAATGTACACTACTACAGTTTGGTTAACGCCAGCAAACAACGATGCCGCTTGTTATTGCATTATAAAATTATCTCCTTCAAGTGTTGTGTCTGTTCGAGGATATTAACATTCTAGCAACTTTTAGAAATAAATAATCAGAAGTCGATAACAGCGCTTAAACCAAACACTATTTCAACATTCACTCTTCTCCTATTGGATTAAAAATATAGTAATATGTAAAAATAGCCTATTCGACGGTATTATTTTAGCATAGCCCCAAAAGAAATGAGACACGGTGATTTTGAAGGGCGGGCAGTGTTTGTTGAGATGGTTTGTTTATTAGCAAACATTTATTTTTTATCTTTGTTTATTTATTTTGCATGTTTGTTAGAAACAGAGCTACTTGACAACCATAATTGATATTGTTCAAAAGAATAGAAATAAACTGGGTTGATACTAAGCAGTCAATAAGTGTTAACAGTTTTCCGTGAGAGTACACCTTATAATATGTACAGATTTCATCTGATACATCTACGCATACTCACCATTTCCTACATAATATCATTAAAAATAAATAAATAAAAAAAAAAAAAAATGGCCAAGCTGTATCACTATAATTACCAATTCTAATTCTGGTTTCATCTCGGAGAGGATATCACATTACTTTAAATGTCTGCGGCAGGTTAAGCTTCATATTTCATTTAACACAAAAGAAGCTGTTATTTTTATGGATATAGTATATTATTAGCATGTAGTCTTACAGCCTTTAGTTGCTTCGGCCATAATTCCGACCAACGGAAACATGCTCCATTCTAACTGTGCTATATGGCAGACTAATACGCAATGAGGATGGCCATTGCTGCTAACGGCATTAATAGTTTTATTATAGTACCTAGTAGTTGCTTTGGAAACAACTACTAGGTACTATAATAAATAAATCATATTTGGTAATTATGCCATAGATCCATAAATTATTCATTATTTAAATTTATTCTGTGTATTATTGAAAAATCTATCCCTGAGAAATATTCAAAAATATACAACATTTCGAAACATATTTCTGGCCGCAGTTTGTTTTTGCATCTTTCAAATGTATCCACCCCCTTATATTTTCATGAATCTAACCAAACACGCCGTCTTAAATAACTTTTAATGGAATGCATATATAAGTGACAGTGATAGCAAAAGGACTCCAAAATGCCCTTAGTTCTAAATCAATTTTTCTGACAGTTCCCACTACTGAATTCTAAAGATGATCCTTACTTTCTTACTTTCAGTCTCTAAAAAAAAAAAAAAAAAAATCTGTACCTTTGATTATGCAGTTCAATGCATTAAGGCAATAAAAAATTCTAATGAAGAAATTTAAAAAAAAATACTTGTGAAATGTTTCGAATATTTCTAAATGAACCTAAATATAAAAGTTGGTAAAATGTTCACTAAATACCATTCAAAATTTCTCTTTTGCATCATCCATTTCTTTTCTGCTGGAGAATTTATTAACAGATTTAAAAGAAGCAATAGTTGCACTCATATTTAAACCCAGAGATATTAACAACTGCACAAATTACGGATGGGTTTTATTTTATTGCAATTATTGAATTTAAAATAAAATTTAAAACATTTTTTTTTAAATTTATCGATTCAAAAATGTCTCATTTTATTGTGAAACTGTTTTCAAATTCAATGAAAGACTTCTTGAGTACTTAGTACGAATTCCTGGAAAAACGGAACACCGAACATCGTCTAAAATTCTCTGAACTCATTGATAAAAGCATTAATACGTAAAAAATAGCAGCTATTTTTACAGGCGTACAGATGACATCGACTACGTCGATCGTACCACATTATTAAGGAAACTACATGCTTAGGAATTCGAGAGAAGTGTAACATTTGATTTCAATCTTTTTTTAGAAAACAAACAGTAAGCAGGTTCAAATTATAAACAGCGCCTTGAGCAAATACTAGCTCATCCAAACCGGAATTTTTCAAGACTTAGTTCTGGGACCTATCTTATTTGTAATCGACATAAACGGCCTGTGTTGTTGGATGGGCCTGAAACAGAACCTAATCAACTTCGTTTTTTCCTTCTAGTGCCATGGCGAGCGTAAAGTGCGACATGGAATGTGACTTATTAAGCCTGCACACAAACTAGTTTTCTGGGTGTACACACGTGCGTGTAAAAATAGAATTAAATGGATATTCAGAAAACTAAATTTATTCTCTTTGAACTGAAAGGTAGAGAAGCAGACTTGCAAGTTTATAAAATACCACTCTTTGACTGAAGACGTGACTGCATCTGCGATAGTATTCAGAGAATATGCACCTCAGTAGGTGGGTGTACACACGCACTCATATATCACAATTTGAATTAGACAACGCATATCCATTATATTATAAATTGCACTAAATCAAACGCGTTATCGTCTTCTTTAAAGTAAACAATTTACACGACATCATCTTGATTTTTTTTTCCCCGTTTATAATCAGAGTGCGGGTTAGCAACCCAAATTTAATTTTCTTCAATGTCAGGCAGTTATATGGCATATTTCTCTTTTTACACTAGAATAAACACTGAATTACTCTCAATGACCAGCACTATCCTCAGGTAAAATGATCGACTTTTCCAGATACTTCACACAAAACGACGTATCTTCCAGCGCTACTTTACATTCCCAATACCAAAAATCTTAAACCTGAGAAATGAGAAATCGGAAGCAATCTTTAAGAGAGCATGAGGTTATAAATGATGCTGAATCACCTGATATTTACATAAACAGCGCATCTGAACATAGTTTTTCTACCAATGTTTAATGCCTAGTTTTCCCTTTCAGTCGTTTCCGACCGTAGGTGACTTTGTAGGCATTGCCCACAAAGTATTCCGGTGAGATTTTTTTACACGGTAGTTCACCATTACTTTCTCCCACCCCAAATTTATCCGGGCTCGGGACTGGCATATGGCTGGAACGTATTCATGACTGTAATCCATGTGTGCTCACGGGATCGGTTTGCCTGTTCTAGGGGACGAAAACCCCGAGTTTCAGAGCGAGAAAAACCTCTACCTCCGTATGAGACCGGCTAACTCACCTTTAGTCGAAAGAGACCTAATAAAGGTTCCTCACGTCACTGACGGGAATCGAGCCCAGGTCTTTCCGACCAAAGGGCTTCCTCTATACTGACTGAGTTAAGGAGGCTCTAATGTTTAATGAATAATAGTTATTAATAATGTACAACAATTTCTAATAAATAATACTTAGGTTTGTATAATATGTAATGCAACACTTTCTGTATATACTTGCTGAGTATCAATGCGCAAACATATTACTTTAATTAGTTTACGTATAATCCCAATTAGCACTTGATATGCGTTACCGGTGAATTACCAATTCAGTTAACATAAAGTTTTGCATGTGTATTAGAAATGAATCTTGAGTGAATCACATCGACCTTGAATCAACACTGTAGAAGAAATTTATACACATAACATCGTGCTTAAGAAATTTACGTTACACAGCAGTCAGCAGTAAATTTCTTAAGTACTGTTTTTTCATACAATGTAATAATAATAATAATAATAATAATAAACGAAGGAAAAGACTTTGTCAATTTGTTAACATTCTTATCACCATTATGAAGCAGCAACTCGACTGTCAGTTTTATCATCGAGAACGGCAACATCACTCAGAGGTTACTTCCTTTCATCAAGTATTTTCAAGTGTTAAAGAGGTGTGCACAGATAAAAGACACTTGTGATATAAGTACTGTACTACCTTTTCTTTAGAATATTCTCTTGAATTATCTTTCATGGAAGGGACTTTAGATTTGAATTAACTCCAAGACATTTAAAAATGAATCCCAGTCTGAACTGTTGCTATATTATTGCCAAACCTATCTAAACTATTTTGTTAGTTCAGGCATCCTCGCAATGTGATCGACGAGAAATTATGAGTGCACGAGCACGCGCGCGCGCACACACACACACAAACGACTTCATTTAGCCCAATAGAAGCTGGTTACCTAGAGCAAAAATCAAAGTTGCTCCATCGACTTTGAAACAAGACAATTGTTAGTCATTCCATCTAATCTAATCTTCAGATGGTAGATGGATTTCATCATTTGGTGCGAGACCGGCATTACAAGCCTGAAGATTGAAAAAAGGTTTCATATTGGTTTCTAGCGTAGAGTCTGTGGATTATCTAGCTGTTAGAATCCATAGCAATTTACTTTTCATGAATGAAATACACATAAAAAATTAAAACAAATTTATTATGCTATCCATGCACCCCATTCTTAGTTTTTGATTATTCATTTTCTGACCACTGATTTTTTTCCAAAACACCAATGATCACAATAAAGGGCAGTGATGATTGAGATACTGTCTATTAGTATACCGAATTTCAAAATTTCTTATTCCTGGAACTTTTAAATTGTACATACATCATTCTAATCGTTATCATAGTTTTCCGATTGCTCAAATATCTCGTTTTCCGATCTCTGCATAAGCGGAAAAAATCTTTTCATAACTCAACTCTCAATCCCACTTCATTTTCGTTAAAGCAAAAGTTAAATCAATTATGGATGTTCACTCATACTTCTAAAACAGAACTTAGAGATTCTTTTCAAAGATATTCCTCCTTCACATTATCGCTTATTACATTATCCTTTCACAGCTGCTCCAAATGTCACGATCAGTTGTTTATATACATACTTAGTATGAACACCTCCACAAACGATAGCTCATAAAATCTATAACACAATACTAATATGTGTACAGGGCAAGTGATTGGGGATAGAGAAGGAATCTGTTAATGTTTCTTGAAAAGTTGGAGGTGGTAGAAACTGTGTGGAAAGTTGATCTGATGAGCAGAAATAGACAGATGAGAAGTTAGTACTACGGTAAGTTAGAAGTTGAGCTGCGTTTGGATGATGACCAATAGATGATCGTGATTTTACATTTTAGAAGAAAGACGGAGTCTCAGAGGAATGGATAATGGCCAGTTCGGTACAGCAGCGCCTAAGAATGCGACTGGTGGGAACTTCTTTACAAGAAAGCAGATCATCCATTTCTTCTGGGCAACATTAAGCATCTTAAAGAGAATTTTGATGCACCACTCCAACTTTGAGAACAGCGTTCTAGCAGGACGCATTTAGGATTAAATTCGTCTTTCATTTTTACATATTTACATAGTCTAACCTAACTTTTACATCTTAGAATAAGCCTACTTGTTCAATCATCATGTATTCATTTTCTCCTATATTACCAGTAGTGATTGCGAATACCAATTTTAATTTTAATGCTTTAACCCACTAAGTAATATGTCATTCTCTCTCTCTCCCTTCTGCCTGGCCACAGTTTTCCTCGTCAACCTATCCCGTCTGTCAGCAATCTTTAAAATCATAGTGCAGTTTATCGATCTCATATCCATATTTCAGTTACACTCATCAACTACTTTATTCCACTAATCTATTTTCCCTTTTTTAATTCCATCATTCATAGCATAATTATTTTATCTTTTCCTCGATTCATTCATTCTTCTTATATTCAATTATTTTCTGTCCAGGCTGCTTCAGTTTCTAAATTTTGAATTTTATCTTCCCTTTCTTATCTTGCTTTTTGCTCATTCCTAACGTGACAACAAATAGACTAACTTCTTGGAAAGCAATACTTGAACACCTTTCACGTTATTACTCAATTTTTATCAGTGATAAAATAATCTACTAAAAATGTTTACTGTTTGAATTACACCTTGCAATTTTGTGAAGTTTCATCTTGCGAAACAAGTTTTTTCTCTCCGTGTCGAAATCATTTCTCAGGGAAAATAAACAATCCAAATAGTTCTAACTTAAAATGAACCAACATAAGAGGAATGAACCACAAAGAATGAACATTTCCTTGGAAAACCAGATCTATTTTCAACTCACCAGTAAATTTCTGGAAATTACATTAAATGCCAATGTTACTATGTAAAGATACATAATAGAACATCAAGAATGAATATGCTATCGTATTTATTAACAATGAGAGGCTCCGTCTGAAAATTCGCCCACTAAACACTATATGAAGTAGGTGAATGTTCTGTGAAAAGATAAACACATCGGGAGAGAACGCAAGTCTTCATAAAGCTAAATTGTAGAGGTTTGGAAACTTCTGGGGAGCGTAAAATTTTTCAGTTTTTCAGTTTAAAATTCAATCTTCTCGAATCCTAGAAAACAACTGGGTAATAACGTAAGCAAGACATTTGACATATGCGTTACAATTTTTGAGTTTTCTGGTTTTTCTCATCGGTTGGGGGCGGAAAGCAACACATACCTGCCACTGAATTAGAAACTTTTTTTTAATACTGAGTTGGACCTGCTTTAGCTCGATTACAACACATATATGGTTTGGAATACATTCCACAAGGTGTTGGAATACAATCTATGTCTACAACATAACAGGCATTCACCAGACAGTCCTACAACTGGCTCGGATTTCACGGAAAAGGACTTTGCTCAGAAGATTTGTTCTTCTAACATGTCCCATACATTCAGATCCGGGCTTTGTGGTGGAATGGCTGTCATGCTCGCTGAACCATTGCTGAACAAAACTTGCGCGATGATTAGTCGTATACGAAGCAACCGGCACCTGCTGGATAAA
Source organism: Typopeltis vanoorti (assembly GCF_054136105.1). Classification (NCBI taxonomy): domain Eukaryota; kingdom Metazoa; phylum Arthropoda; class Arachnida; order Uropygi; family Thelyphonidae; genus Typopeltis; species Typopeltis vanoorti. The sequence goes on from NC_143564.1 coordinate 114,096,667, forward strand.
AAATCGACATTGTAGCATGGACTTGATCGGCAACAATGTTCAGACATTCTTGGGAGGACACATGACTTTCTAACAATATTATGTCCAAACAGAACATGCCCCAAAACCATGACACCATCTCCGTAACCTTGAGTTGTGTTTAAAAGGCAAGATAGGTTAGTTGCTTCATATGGTTCGCCAAACTCTCAACTTACCGTCGGTACAGAACAATGTGCACCGTGACTCGTCAGACTACATGACTTTTTTTTCCAGTTTTCCAGTGTCCATTCACGGTGTTCCTGACACCGCTTTAGACGAAATTACCGGTTCTTCGCAGAAATCGCTAGTTTCCTTATAGACATGCGACTACCAATACCGATCGTCTTCAATTACCCGTGCATAGTTCGGTGAAATATGGGTCGGGAACAACCTTCATTCAATGCTTCGATCAATTGCTGCCCACAGGAAGTTCTCTTTGTCCGTACAAACGTCCTCAGACGACGACGACGATCTCGTTCCTAACAGACTGTCTTAAGACCATAGCTACGCTCTTACACAAGCAATGTGGGTTATTTTCCCACTGATTAAACAGCCAGGGTATCTCGCCTTTCGAGAAATCAGTCAGCTCTTCTGTTTTGAAAATTGTGACACCAGCCAAATGGGCACTCACAATAAGCCAGTCATCGAACTCCGAAAGATTCTGTTTTTTCCATTGTGGTCAACACTATTGATGATTGCTGACCAGCAGCATCTTTATATAGTTGCCTAAAACACTAGTGACGCAAGTAACCCAAGTATATTTGCATATACGCTGAGTAAGTTATGTTTACATATATCTGCATAAAAATTTCAAATTCAGTGGCCAATATGTGAACCTAAGTGCCATTTCGTTCCTAAACTGTTCTATTAACTAGGGAGCAGTGGCGCACTCAGGATTAAATCTTGGAGGGGGCCGAGCACTCAAGATTTAATCTTGGGGGGGGGGGGAGAGTTGAGTAGACGATTTGAGAATACACACTACTCATTGCATACGAGCTATGTTTGAGCATCTGCATTGATCGCCAATACATGATACCTGTGATGTCCTCTGGCCCGGCTCGGTCAAACGAAGTAGCGCCAGAGCATTACTTCGTTCGCCTTGCGTTCACAGCGCCCAGGAATCCCGAGAGCTATAGGATGTTCCACCTTATGTGACCGCTAATTCATAAGTAGCATAGAAATAGAAGACACGACACAACATAAATTTAAAAAAAAAAAAAAAAAAAAGAATTTTAATTAGAAAAAGATTTTTGGAAATTTTTCTAGTGTTTTTTCCTCTTTTTTTGAGGGGGGAGGGGGGAAGGGCCCCCTAGTCCCCCCTCCCTGGGTGCGCCAATGCTAGGAAGAGAAGAACTTTATGCAAGGAAGTTAAGCTTTTTGACATTCTTTTCCTCAAACCATGTTGCAGCACTTGTTATATGAGATCAGGACCTTCGTGTCGAAAGAAACATTGTTCTGTTTGCATATCCGTCGACGTTTATCCTTCTGGGTACTAAAACCGCAGAAGAAACAACGGAAGACTCATTCTCTAACAAACTCCAGACTGGAATGATGCACTACGAAAACAAGGCGTTTCTATGCATTCGAACGGAAATATATGTAACGTGATTCTTTGGTCCATATCACGGACTTCCAACGTTCTATAGTCCACTTGCAACTTTTTTTTGCACCAGTATAGTGTGCTATGGATGAAGTTTGACTTCATCCATAGCACAGGTCTCTAGAGAAGGATTTCCAGACACTGTAAAAATAAACAAAACAATATATATACTAAAAATAGAAAGAGTCCTTAACCCCCCACCCCCATGGTACGAGTATGCTATAGAATCTTTATTGAGTAGGAGTGTCCTCGGAACGTTGTTCTAAAGCTAGAGATTTGGGATTTGTATAAATTAGTACTTTATTGGTAAAAAGCAATGAAAAGAAAATTAAGTTTTCATAGGATGTGCAAGGCAAAGTCGGAAATGTATATCAGTCCAAGAAGAGAAATTTGATCTTGTCTGGAACTCTCGATATTAACAAAAGCAAGCGGGCGCAAACTGATACCCTTATTGAGAAAGAAGCGTTGACAAGATTTCCTCATTCCACTGAAGAATGAGAAATAAACCAAGGCAAGCAAGCGTGAGCACGGCAACGTTGGGCAAATGAAGACGAGGCATATAATGCACTATCATCGCCCAACATTAATAGTTTTCATTTTAACATTCCGATCTTACAGAGTAATATACCAAATTTTTATATTACAAGTAGCAAAAGCTATTTTATTTATTCGGAATAGCTTAAAATAAATTATTTATTTTATCTTTATTAGATTGTTATTGTGAAAATGCAGCAATGTTTTAGATTAATGAAGAGAGTGAAATTAAAATCAGAATCGCTGTGAAATGTTAAGAAGTAAAGAAAAAAAAATTAAATCGATGAGCAAATCATATACCTCTCGATTTCACAATTTTAGTGATGAACTATCTCATATGTGATATGCTTTGATATATTAGCAGCTGACAGCATGAGACCTCACAAACTAAAGGTCACTTTCGTATCATACATTTTTGTAATTGTAGACAAGCTTCGAGAACTTTTCTCTGGGATGCTCTCGAAGACATGTAAATTAAACTCTCTCTCGCGGGGGATGTCTGCTGCAGAAAGCTGAAAAAAAATTGAACTATTGAAGAAGTAAAGAAATAATTTGTAACCTGGAAATGCTGCATGATTTGAATTCGAATAATACATATCTCTTGCCCGCATCAAATGCGAAAAATTAAATGTTTCTTTCATGTCTCCGGCCTGGTTGGCAGGGAAGAAATAGAGGTGTCGCTCTTCAACCAACAAGCTATGTGTTCTAATCAATTATACAAGCGCAATCACGAAAGGTTGCTTGAAGTCTGCTTCGAACAAGTAGTAACATATCCTGTTCTCTTTCTCTAATTGCATTTTTTATCCAAACACATGCGTAACAGAATGCTTTAATATTGGTAACGATCCTGCAGCTCGTAAACGCAAATTTTAGATAATTAGGAATATTAAAACAGTCGTCGTTTGAATCTCTCTTTCTCTATCCCCTTCTCTCCGATGTTCTGAAGAGTCTTAAGTGGATTTAAAGTGGTTTAGGTAGTCTCTCCGTATGAAATACGAGTAGTCGATTATGTGCTGCATGGTACAATATTATCACGAAACCTTTAACATCACTTTCATGATCTTAGTGGTAGATTGAAATAAATGCATGTGGCTTCCTTCTTCGCACCTAGATAAGAAGCAATTTAATCTGTAAGCAAGCGTATCTTTTTAGAAGAAAGATAAAATATCCATTGATTTCAGCACCTTTGCGTTATGAAACTGAAGTGTCTGGCAGTGACATAGCGTACTGTCTAAAGTAGTGTCCACGACCTGTAGCATGAGTGGCTGTAGTATTTCCCTATATAAAACAACGCAATTTCCAACATTATATTTAAAAACAACAACAACAACAACAACAACAAAAACAGATTGTACGTCCGTTCCCCCTTTCTTATTAGCGAATGCGAGCTGCATAACTTTTGTCAAACTGATGAAGATATTCCAGATATTTCGAACCCATGAGTTCAAATCAGTAACGTGAGGTTAGCAGAATCCTAATAATAAAAGCGTAAAGCATGGGCTCTGCATTTAAGCTGTTTTCTCCACGTAAATAAAATGGGTGAGTAAGTTTCCGATAGACAGACCTACACAGTCCCTCTTCTCCTTGGCGGAATTTTATCGCAGATGTTTCTACTAGAAAGTGGAACTTAACGACAAAAATTATGAAAAGATGAAATACTTCTAAGTTGAAGTAATCCCACCAATAGCATACAACTCTACATAAAAGCTAAGAAAAGTTAAAAATTGAAAATAGTTTTCGATATATTAACTCCCTCTACCATCCACTGAATGTATATTTGTGGTTTTTAATAGTGTTCATCACACACTAAAAAATAAATAATATATATATATTTATTTATGTTTTGAGATCTTAAGGCCCGACGTGTGCTCATTTCTTGAATGTAGTTCCATGACACGCAGTCTAAGGAAGCCGCTAATTTGTTTTCCAAAGATGATTTATCGGTAAAGAGAAGAGCTAAATTGCGTTTGGTATCGCTAATCCTTTCCGCTAAAAGTTCTAATTTTGCTTTTTTTTGTAGATTCTGTGTGCTCATTCTGTAGTAATGACTTCCCGAAATTGTAGAAATTTCGGAATAATAGAAGAGAACTTATTATTATTATTTTTATTATTATTATTTTTCCTCGTCAGAAGGAATATGATGAAAATCTGTTGTATTTATTATTCGGTATGAAGATATGTTCATATTATATATATATATATATATATATATATATATATATATATATATATATATATATATATATATATATATATATATATATATTAAGCCTAAACAGCTATAACAGTAAAATGGCAGAAAATCAGAAACTGGAAAGTCTAGAAATAAGCTGTGATTAAATTCAAAATCCTCCGAAATTACAAAAATTCTGGGAATCTGCTGAATAAAAATGGCCGACAATTAATAGGATGCTTGGGGAGGGGGGTTATTCTATCTAAAGGCTAGGCTAACCAAATACACTATCCTCAAAATACAAATCTATGCCAGTTTCAATTTGATGATTTCGCATGACATGACCTTAATATGTAATTCAAATTAAGGTTTTCGAAGCAGAGTTGTTAACCGGACTCAAAATTCTGGTTCTTTGCTGAGATTAGCTCTTACTGGCAAAACGCTTGCCTCTTACCCTGTGCACTGATTCTTAATTGGCATATACACCCCTCCACTTCCAACTGATTTACAGAACATAGTGTGCGCGATGTAACAGCTAATAATTTATAGATTAATGATACTATTTACAACAAATCAGGAATACCCATTTCCTTCTAAAGTTTGATTTTAGCAGGGGAATAAAATTTGCGTCTGACAGCACACACCTACTAATCTGTCTCCGCCTTTTCCAAGCTGACCGCGGTGAAGGTCATAGAGAGCAGGCCACGGAAAATCAACAGTTTTTATCAGTAACTTATCGTGCAATCAACTCTCAGACATCACGTCACAAGTGGTGCCATCTCAAATTCTCAGGAAAACAAAGTTCTGAAAATCTCCAGATTCGAATAGTTCGTTGTTTCTGGAAGTTAGATACGGAAGTCAAGTTCCAACTATTTAATCCACACATTGCATAACTTTTCGTCAAATATAACTCATATTTTCATAATATTTTCATGAATTATCTTTTTGCTTTCACTGACTGATAGCAAAAATAAATATATATATATATATATATATATATTAAAATAAAAAATAATAATAATAAAAAGATTGAAGGAAACCCATTTCACATATGAAATACTGCATTTATCTTTGGTCTCTAAATCAGTTTCTTGATTATCTTAAGTCTTAGCTAATTCCTATTATGTTTGGCTGAATAGATTCCGAAGAAATGTTTAAGATTGAAAAGTATTGACCAAAATCATTCCAATTAAAAGAGCTTCTTATTTTGCCTTGTCCAACTGTTTTGTTGTTATCGGTGTATTAACATTGGTCTAAAGGAAGTAAATTCTAGTTGTTGTTGTTCGGATTACAACAGATGCTGTATATACGAGTATAACGCCTGTTATAACAACAGTTTTCCCGTTGCCTAGAGTAAGAATTCGAGGGAAAATCGACTTCTGGGAAACTGAGAGATTATCCTTCTCGAGGATACCTATCAGATAGATAAGGGGATAAATGAGTATGGAAATAAGAAGTATGCTGTAAGCAAACGAAGGGGTCATTTCTGGAGGGCGTGATTAGGGTCAGAAGAAAAAGGGAAGTGAGAAAACTGTGGATAGCATGGAAGGCAGTGAAAAAGTGGAATGCAATGTCAGAGTAGGAGGTGTTTAGTATATACTGTACTTTAAAGTTAGTTCAAGTTATTTAGCTTTCGGAATTACAGTTAATTTGCAGCACTGGATTAAGAAAACAAGTCACAGTTTAACAGTCCATCGTATGGGCTACAATTCATGTAAGCTGGCTTTCAATGTTTCAACTCCACAGTTATGAAACAGGACACTGATTATGTTAGTTTAGGGTAGTTGTGGTACGCAAGACGCAAGACGTTGCTGACTATAAGGGCGAAGCAAAATGCTTTTTTATTCCCTGCTATCTGATAAGGATTACTGTGTGAGGAAAAGTTTATGAGCTAAGAGCTCTGCCTGAGTGGGTGCGATTCAGAGATCTTCATTTGGAAGTAGGATGGCCTTCGGTCTCCTATATTTTGAGAAGTCTGTTTCATCATAATTTGCTGCTTGTTGCACTAATTCATTTGGATGTGAAGAGGACACTGAGAAGAACTTCACTGCTGAAGACTGCAGGAAAGAATAGATGTAGGGGATATTTGTATCCCGGTGAAGTTGGACATTTCTGAGGTACCATGGTGCGTTTAATATCATGCGGAGACATTTGTTTTGCACTTTCTGTAGTTTGAGGATATTTGTACTTGAGGTGTGACTCCAGGCTGGGTAGTTGTGGTAGGATTACGTTAAGTTCTTTTCAATTACATTCTGTTTATTTTAGTTATGGTGTATAGGATCCGATAAAGTGTAAACCGCATTATTGAAATAAAAAAAGTATTTTAACTTAATTTAAAAAATAACATTATATATATATATATATATATATATATATTGCCTCAGACTTGAACTACGTGTAGGCGCAAACTTGACTTACTTGTCTGTTTGCTCACTTGGGAAATAGGATTAAAAACCAAGTTTATATAAAATTACTTGGTATCTTGAATACATAATATACCCAAGTTTTAAATATATATATATATATATATATATATATATATATATATATATATATATAGAGAGAGAGAGAGAGAGAGAGAGAGAGAGAGCATAAAATATATACATATGCATATAAATATATAAGGGTTGCCAAGTAATTTTATAAACTGGTTATTTTATCCTAATCCCAAGTAAGCAAACAGTCAAGTTTGCGCCTGAAACGTAATTCAAGTCTAAAGGTGGTGCAACCAGGGCAACTCATTGTAAAGGTGGGTAAAGCTCAATTACCCTGGTGGGTTTTGCACCACCTTTAGACTTGAACTACGTTCAGCCGCAAACTTAACTGTTTGCTTACTTGGGATTAGGAGTAAAATAACCAAGTTTATAAAATTACTTGGTAACCCTAATATACATTATTTCCAAGGTAAAAAAACTTTATATATATATATATATATATATGATAGATTTTTTTTTATTGTGAACATAACAATCTTATGTACAGAATTAACCGGTTTTTGGTTCTCTGCAGTCAGGCAGAGAGGTTACATGCTCATACTCTTGTTGAGGTATGTTACATCGAAGTCACTTATAAAGCGAATGACATTTTTTTTTAAATTTTAGATTAAAGCCATTAAGAGTTATTTTAACATGATACTGTATAAGAACATAAGTGTTACTATAGCACAATATTATCTATTTACATGAGAGTGCCAGCTGATTAATTTCCATACTGTTAAGCACAACAATCCTTCTTCCACCTTTCTTTTTTTTTGGGGGGGGGGATGATGTCACCTCTATGCTGGAAAGTGGATTATGATGCAATAGCCCTGCTCAGCCAGGAGTTGATTCCGTGGATTCCAGCCTTGGTGGAAAAGATCTAAGGTGTTGTTTTGCCTATGGTGGTGATGCTCGTGTAGGATCCGACTTCTCACCTTTTGTTTGAAGGCTGCAATGAGTTGGTCAGTTGCCTCTCTCTGTGAAGTTGCTGTGCTGTCTGGTCTTGTATGTCTGAGGTAGAAGTTGTATATTACCGCTTTCGCCGTGATGAAGAGGTAATTGCAGAATGAATGGTTATTTGACTCCGCATGGACGAGACTGAAATACTCCTCCACTGTATGAAGACTACCACAGGTGAGAGCTGCCGTTTCCCAAGACAAACTGATTAATTTAGTGTTGACTGGGCATTCCAAGTAGATATGCCGGACTGTTCCTAATTGGTAGCAGAACAGGCAGTTATCTGAGGCGTTTGAGCTAAATTTTCGTAATATAGATAGATAGTGATATTGAGCGCCCATTGATTTGTTTAATTTGTGATTTTGTAGGATTATTTTATGAGACAAAAGTATGTAGTCTTTTAGAAGATACCTCTGCCAACAAAGAGATCACGCATAATCCTACAAATTCACAAATTAAACAATTAAATAAATTACTTGATGAGGTCATAAGTTGGGACCCAAATTATGTGGATAAATTACGCACCTACTTTGGTAGAACTCCCCGTCTATATGGTCTCCCGAAAACCCATAAAGAAGGCTAACCAGTATGACCAATCGTGAATTGCATTGATTCTCTTACTTATCGAATTGCAAAAGTCTTGTCTCGTTCTTTAAGTGCTCTCACTGGATATTCCAGATCCTACATAAAAAATTCAACAGATTTCCTTGAAAAAATCAAGGATTTAAAAATCAAAGAATCTGAGTTGCTAGTCACTTTCGACATTGTATCTCTGTTTACCAATATTCCATTAGCCGACACAGCCGAATTATTATATAATGATTACCCTCAAGATATCGCTAAGATTTTCGAATTTGTTATCCATTCAGGTTATGTTGGAAAAACAAGTTCTACAAACAAGTTGAGGGTACTGCTGTGGGTAGCCCTTTGTCTCCAACTTTGGCTAACTATTTTTTGAAACAATTCGAAGAAACTATGTTTTCATCCATTCACCCTCAACCATCTCTTTGGTATCGTTATGTCGATGATGTTTTTGCCATTTGGTCACATACTGAAGATGAGCTTTCCACCTTTCTACAACAGATAAATAGCCTTTACCCTCTTATCCAATTCACCATGGAAAAGGAAAATTCTGGTACTTTACCATTTTTGGACATCCTGCTTACTCGAACGTCATCTGGTACCTTATCTACAAGCGTCTTTCGAAAGTCCACATTTACTACAGATTTTTCGAAAGTCATCCCAAAAATTTAGCATTCTTAATTCTCTAATTAATAGGGCACATAAAGTTTGCTCTTCTCCAAAAATCCTACAACAAGAACTTTCCATCATTAAAAAGTTAATGGAATCTAATAATTACCACACTAATCAAATCCAACAGATAATTGAATCTTATGTTCCAATACCTAATGTTTCTTCAACAGTCCACAGAGTTCCAATCCCCTACATTCAGGAATCTCAGAGCCTATAGGTAGAATTTTAAAAAAAGTACCAATTGATTCCTACGTATATTCCTATCAACAAAATTTCTTCCTTATTGCCTTCCACAAAAGATAAACTGTCATCTCTATCTTTGGCTGGCGTTTACCAAATACCATGTGAATGCGATGTTTCTTATTTTGGACAAACTAGCCGTTCTGTGGAAAAACGAATTAAAGAACATCAATATTATATTGATTACAACAAACCTCAGAAGTCTGGTCTAGCACAACACAGTATTAACACTACCCATAATATCCAGTGGGGTAAAGCTATTCTCCTTCATAGATGCAGGTTCAAATATGAACGCATCTTTAAAGAAAGTCGTGAAGCTATTTTACACCGACCGAATTTAAATCGAAATGATTGCCTCTCTCTCTCTCTCGATCTTGGAGACTTTTATTTTATATAATCATAAAAAAACCAATTATCTTAAATATTAATTATTTATTAATTTCTTTCATTTCCTAGCTCGCGACAACATTGTATTTTAATAGGTGATCCACCGAATGTTCGTTACTTGTATTCCATTCCTACCTGTTGTAACACTGAAGATGTACTATTGGTTTTAGTATGAAATATCTGTACCTTATTTATTAATTAAAGTTATTACTGTGGACTTACGTGTTTTTTAATAATCAACAGTTTAGAAGTCAACTTATGAAACTCAAGATGTTCCCTATACATCTACGATATTCATTTTCGTCTGCGTCATCGCATCGAAGTGTATAAACATCCCCATTCGTTTATACCCAACAGATGTGGGATACGAAGAAGTTGCGCAAAAATACAAGAAAACGTCAAATGAATGTTTCCTGACACTCACACACAGATAATCAAATAAAGATAAGTTATTAATCGTATAAGTGAAAGTGTTTTATTTTTTTTTCTCTACTAACTTGTTTTTTTCCAAAGAAGAATTAGATTGCCTTCAAAATATGTCTCCAACACATGTCATTTTACACATTCCTAGTCTAGTAAAAACAATTCATCCTTACTCGCATATCTCTTATTACTTCAAATAATAATTAATTACTTGGACAAAAGAGACAAGTCGACTGTACTTATAGTGAATACAGATATAAAAGTAAGAGGATAGAACCTGCCTGATGGTTCAGATAAAATTTACAATTTATTATATTTACGGCTATTTTGCCTGCTTCTGTTTAGGAGTGCCCCTGTTTAAATGTCATTGGCTTTTTTACTCACGGATTCTTAGGGCATTGTAGATGTATATTTACCAATAAATATATGTAGCATTAAGGAAGAGAAATTTACACATACCTTTTTTTTAATCGGATTAAAATAGGAAGGATTAAAATAGAAATGGAAAAACCCGGGTTTTTCCATTTCTATTTTAATCCTCCCACATTGCCTACCCCCCCCCACACACACACAGTAGTTTGGACATCGCAGAAAGAAGAAAAGCCACAACACCCAGAAAAAGGTATGTGTAAATTTCTCTTCCTTAATGCTACATATACTTTTTGGTAAATATACATCTGCAATGCCCTAAGAATCCGTGAGTAAAAAAAGCCAATGACATTTAAACCGGGGCACTCTTAAACAGAAGCAGGCAAAATAGCCGTCAATATAATAGTTTGTTAAGAGGAGTAACATGGCAGTTTTCCTAGAAATAATATCCATACTTTACAATTTATGTGATTTTATAATTGCTTGGCAGGCATCCTAAATCTTTAGCTACAAATGCGCACCCAGAAGTACATATATACATACCATGATCTTTAACTCCATGACTTATTTGGTTAGGTGCCAGAGAACCAAAACTATACTAAAAAGAAGAAATGAAGCCACTTTTGTATGGACTTCAAAAAATAAATAAAAATAGAAAGAATGTACTCTGACAGAAAATACCGCAGAGGATTAAAATACTAATCCTCAGATATAAGGGAAAACGAATCTCATACCTAAGGATTAGTAGAGCTGATAAAATCTACCATAAAGTTATCCTTTCACTGTCTGAGATCTTAACTATTTCTGGAGGCGAACAAAAATAGCAATTATTACTACGTTGAAAGGCTTTTAGTGAAATATTTTATCACCCACAGATAACGGAAACAGTAGACCTTACATTTAAGGGGAAGGGAATAAAAGAGGTAGATAAACTAGAGAAGATACGAATGATTTATTTGGCTGAGAGACAACAAAAGAATTTGGAAGAGAGCCATAAAGCATGCTAACAGAAATACACCTCCAAGATTAGGAGAAAAAATATACTGCACAAGAATAAATTCCAGTTTCATTTCCTGTCTAAACCCACAATAACCATCTGACACGCTGGTTAAAATATTAACCAAACTGAAAGTTATGGCACTGTAAATTATTAGAAGTAGTGATTTTGCTTAGTCTCTAAAAATGTGAGGATATCTCGGTTTACTTTTTAAATTGTAAAAATCATAATATTAAAATTGTAATGGAAATGCTATTTTTTGGAAAAAAAAATCATCTTGTCGGCAACTATTCAATATGCAGGTATAAACTCAGAAATCTTACGTCGAGTGTATGAATGCTGAATAGGCTCTATGTGGAAAGAAGCATTTCCACTCTATTGGTCTTTATAATGAAATAAAACACAGTATGCTGATAAGTAGGGATCTACAAATACACTCGCTCACTTGCCCTTGGAGAGTGGCTGCAAACTTGGCAAAATAGAGCATTTTTTTAAAATAAAAAATAGTTTTCTAAACAATTTTTTGTAACTTTAAGAAAACACAAAAGAATATGCCTAATTATAAAGGCCCATTCTAGTAACAAAAATTAATGTAACAAATTATATTTTTCAAAAAATTAATGTTATTTTAACTATTCTTATTATTTGTTGCCTTTCTTCTTGGAAGGAACAAAGGAAATTTTCTCTAATACCTATTCTATCCTATCATTCTCATCCATCCCTTAGAACGGGTTGAGTTCTCCCCAATGAGGGATCTTACGACGAATTAATGCAGCCGGTTAGTCACTCTTCTGCTGCATCCTTAAGGGCAGTGTTCATGATTGTACTCCGTGTGTGTGATCACGGGCCCGGTTTGCGTGTTCAGGGACGAAAAACTCGAGTTTCCGGGTGAAAAAAAAACTCCTACCTCCGTATGAGACCGGCTAACTCACTAATCACTTTTACTCCTGTTTGTTTATTGGCACATGCCATTTAAAAACGATAGGAAACCTTGGGCGAGTATATATATATATATATATATTATTTTTTTTTTATTTCATGTTGGTAGCGAGTAGTATTTTGCATAACTTGTCGAGCCCTGTTGATAGGTATATATTCCTATTATCATCACGCATAGTGAATACTGATGTGTAGGAGAAACATATAGATAGTGTCAACCATACATCTGCATCCATCTGTAACTATATCCGTTAGTGATATTAATAATATAAAGTATGACATCACCCAAAATCTATAACACGTCACTTTAAAAAAATGAACAGGGGAATCACTATAAGATCGAATGGTGACTGGAAGGGAGGTACGGAAATCTCGGCAGTCCGATGGAGAAACCATCAACCAAAAGTCCACAAAAATTCAGGTTAGATGTAAGCTGGTTAAGCACCCTCTCTCTCCCATTAACAGGCTGAGGGTTCGAATCGCGCTGTGGGCACGGATGTTTGTTATTGTCTTTAGGTAGGAGACGAATTTCATCACCTTGTGTGAGACCACATAAAGTGATATATATATATATATATATATGTTAAAGATACCAAGCTATTTTAATTATGCCCAAGGTATAATTAAATTATTATTAGATATTATTATACTCAAGGTAAAATACTTTCTACACACACACACACACACACACACACACATATATATATATATATATAAATTTGATAAAAATGAAAAGATAAAAAAAAAAAAAGGAAAGACGTAAGTCAAACATTAACCAACCATAGCAATCAACAGCGCAGACCACACTGGTGGAAATGATATCATAATTGGTCCGTAGAGCATTGAAAGTCTATGATATTAAACGATAAACCAAATTACAAGCTTATTTTCCCGAGCGGAGGACGAGTTGGATGAGTCAAATGACTGAGAAAATCCTTATGCTAGAATAAACAATCTAAATTGAACTACCCTGGAGAAGATCTGTTGATCAGGAGAGTATTTCTTTTGGTGGAGACGGATAGACTTTGGTTTTCATGTCTGGAAGGATGAACTCTGAGCTACTATATATATATATATTTATTTACAGAGTAATTGAATCGGTTAAATGACATGTTTATATTTATTAACTGACTTAAACACCAAGAGATTTAATAAGGTTTCACTACTAGTTTCATCGGAAATGCCGACTTCATCAGGTGAATACAGTACCATGGAGAAAACAACATCTTAAAATATATTGTACTTTAGACAAAACAGAGTTTAGAACAAGTAGTAGTTGTGTTTGAAAAAATTTCTAAACTCAAAAGTTTAGAAATTTTGAGTCCGAGCGTTAGTTCTGGCGTGAAGCACTGTGTGTGTAAATGATATCACGAGTGCGCCAAAACTGGATTACAGTGCTATGTGAATCGGACAGGCTGTAACTGAGATTGCTGTTTAGATGGGTAGGATCGAGAGCTATTTCTTTGGATTCCAGATACGTCTTTCTAATTCATCGGAACATTTATGGATGTTTGAAGCCGAGTTCCAGTTTATTGGATGTTGTCGTCCTTCAGCATTGGTATTGGCCAAGAATAAAATGGCTGGATAGGGCCCTAGCACGGACTCTGTTGTAAGAAATGCCACTTGGTATTCTTCTAGGCGGAGAGAGATGGACTTTTCTGTCTGGCCATAATATGGTTTGCCGCAACTGCAAATGATTTTGTATACTCCTGGGAACTGAAGAAACTCCGATCTTACCTCAGTCAACCTAAAGTAAAACACAACCTTCTTCATTTCCCAGGAGTATACACAATCATTTGCAGTTGCGGCAAACCATATTATGGTCAGACAGAAAAGTCCATCTCTCTCTCTCTCTCTCCGCCTAGAAGAATAACCAAGTGATATTTCTTATAACAGAGTAAGTGCTAGTGCCCTATCCAGCCATGTTTTATTCTTGGCCAATACCAATGTTGAAGGACAACATCAAATAGACCGGAACTCAGCTTCAAACATCCATAAATGTTCCGATGAATTAGAAAGACATATCTTGGAATCCGAAGAAATAGCTGTCGACCTAGTCCATCTAAACAGCAATCTCAGTTACAGCCTGTCCGATTCACATAGCACTGTAATCCAGTTTTGGCGCACTCATGATATCATTTACACACACAGGGCTTCACGCCAGAACTAACGCTCGGACTCAATTTCAAACACAACTACCTTGTTCTAAACTCTGTTTTGTCTAAAGTACAATATATTTTTAAGATGTTGTTTTCTCCATGGTACTGTATTCACCTGACGAAGTCGGTGAATATAGTACCACTGAGCAGGGGTGGCTATACTGAATGTGAGGTACATATGTATATTTTTTTTACCAGAGTGTCATATTGCTACGCGTGCAGGTGTAAACTGTGTGTGCTATTACTTCTTGCTATTTATAAAGCCTGCTCTGTTACTTTGAAATACCGTTATTCTAATTAGCAGTGCTCGCTTTCTCTCTTGAAACCTTTTCCCGCTTGTACTATTGCATACTGTATTTATCACCTTTCGCACTACCAGTCTAATGCCTATGGATACTAGAAAATTTATTTTATTGAGACTGTACTACTAATATTTTTTAATTGGCATAAAACTCAGTAACAGGACCGGTTGATTTCTCTCTTTCTTTCTCTAACACAAATTCCTTCAGTAATACTTTATACAAACAGTCGTGGTCTATTTGCACTTAGCTATACGCTTTGTCTATCTTACTTGGTTTCCCACTCTTAAGTTCGCTTTTATTTAGGAACAGTGCATTGTAAAATAAACAATCAGGTGGCACTCTATTGACATATAATTAAAACACATTTCTTTTACGTAAAAAACAAAGTACATTAAATAAGCGATAGGGAAGTTTCTCTCTCTACTTATCCTTTATACTTTTGGTATAAAAAAACAAACTTTCCCTTTTCAATATTAAATGACTATACAATATGTATAATTACTCTGTTTCTTTTCTGCTTAAGAAAATCAAATTGTCGAGACTAATTTACTCATAAAGTGATTAGCTAGCTATGGAAAGTTATCTTACAATTTATATTCCAATTAACAATAAATCAGAGGACTCTCTTATAGATATTTCTTATTACTATTTCTTATCAGTCCATCTATGACATATCTTCTAGATTACAAAGAGAATGTACATTAAAGGGTGGAACACACTTATGAAGGCTCTTTGTCACAACACCTTCCAAAGGTCCTGCATCAAAGTCTCTATGGTTTTGCTTTCATCTTAGGCCTTGCTTCAGGGAGTGTTTCGTCGGAGTATTAGAGGTTCTTGGACTGCAATTTTCCCGGTACTCAAGAGCGCAGGCAAGAAATTTCAGTATACAGGCTTGAAGATCGTTCTGCGGCTTTTGGCCTCGGTTGACTTCCCAATTTTTTCCTCTGGTGTGGGTGCGCCGTAAAGTCTGTTTCTCCTCGTCAGTATGCTTCTGGTTCTCCGTCGACTGCCTTTGGCTCTCTTCCATAACAGCGCTTCGCCTCTCCTGCTTCAGTAACTGGACCTTGCCTCCTCTCTGTCAGCAACTGGACCTTGCCTCTCCTTCTGTCAGCAACTGGACCTCGCCTCCTCTCGACTGCTTCTGGTTCTCTGCTGGAAAACTGTCCACCGATGTTCGGCTCAGTCCTCTTTTATTTTTGCCTTCTCGGGACCTTGCACCAAGGGTTGTAAACCCCAAAGAAATCGGCAGTTCTCCTTGATCCTTTTGTTAAGGCCGGCCCGTTCTTTTCTCTCCTCCGTGCGCTCTTTTTGTTTTGTCGGGCAGCGGAAACTTCTCTGAAACTAGCGGACCTCTTTGATACTAGCTTTGAAGGTGTTCATGCGCAGAGCTTACAAACAACTTTCTCACACACTTAATCGTAAACAACTTTCTTGTGCCTTATACATAGCTATTATACATTATACAAAGTTCCGATGGCAAAGCATTGTCTTTGTTTTTGACATTCTAGAAACTTTAGTTAAAACTGTAAATACAATCAATTCCCATAGGGTTGTTTACATTAATATTTAACATACAATACATAGAGACAAACAAGGTTATTTTTGAAACATTTCTCATGATAGCTGACCTTAGTAAAAATCGATGTAAAGCGCTTTGATATGTCTAAGCTACATCGAGTTTTACACAAGCATATGCACGTCATAGGGGATGCGAGCTATTAGCGTAATGCGGCACTGTCCGTCGCGCAGTTCCACTGTTGTTTATATGCAGTTTGTGCCAGTAGTAGAGTGTTCGTAGTGCTTATCGTGTTTATCCCTCTCTTTAAATATTTGGACATCACAATTAAAGGATTTAATTGTAATGTCCAAAAATTGTAAATCCATTCCTTTAATTACACTTAAAGGAATGGATTTTATTTTTAAGTAATTTTGAATTATACTAAACTGTATAATTTTATCGATCATAAACAATATTTTTTCATGTTTTTTTTTTATTAATTTTTACCATAATTTTGATATTTTATCAAAACACATATATACTGTACTTACAGTGTGTATGTATATTTCGAAAGTTGCAGCACCCCAATTTCATGCCACGAGCCGCCACTGCTACTGAGAGACATAATATGATGTCATGTCTTGTACAATATGAAACACCATTACTGAATTTTGATTATGTACGGAGTTTCGCGTTCATAAATATTTAATTACATTTTAGAGACGCGTTGTTTATTCAGAAATAAACTAGTGGATTTAAACATACGTACCTCACATTCAGTATAGCGAGAGTGGTTCATAATATTGATAACAGTGTCATGAAATCATCTTCTCTGTTTCATATTAGGTTGTTTTTTTTCGACTTGTTCCATTAATGTGGGATACGGGGAACGCAGATCATGCGTTCCCCGTATTGCAAATCATGCGATAATGGATATCGCATGATTTGCAAACTGTGGTATGGTTGTTTCTGAAGATATTTAGGTAGTCAGTGCCGACGCTAGGCTGGACGTCGCCCACTTGCAAAGCTGAAATGGGCGCCACAAAACAAATGGCAATTTATTTATTTATTTTTGTCATACTCATGCGGAAAGAATTTACAAGAAAGAAATTAAATTACACATTTGTTCTTGAAAACATTTTATTAATTAAAATTTAAATTTTCTAGCTTTGATATTAACAAAATTACCTATAATATTCTTATCTAAGTTTTCACATATATCATTTTCAATAGCTATTAATGCTAGACTTTCAAGCCTCGTTTGTAACATACTTGTTCTTAAATAAGTCTTAATTAATTTAAGTTTCGAAAACAAACGCTCACCGCTTACTATACTAACAGGTATAGTTAACAATATTCTTAAAACAATTGCAAAATTCGGAAAAGATAAATTATTCGACACAATGTATTTAATAATATCGAGAGGATTTTCAAATTTTGAAGTATCGTTTCGAAAAATATCTGTATAAGATTGTATCTCGTCAAAGAGTTTCATGGCATTTATATCTTTATTGTTACCACTTTTCAAAAGAATTTCTAACACTTTGAAACTCCACCTTGTAGTGGCGCCCGCCTGCAATGCAGGCCAGCTTCTGCCGCCTCTGTAGGTAGTAGACGATTTTTGTCACGTATCACGCGCATGTGTATGTACGTGTAAAATAAATTTGTGCTTTGACATATGATTTGTAAAATAAATGGCAGCACTGATCTGCCATCTGTTCACCAGATGCAATTTATAATTAGTGATAGTCTTTGGTCAGCTATCTCTGAGTGCTACTAGTGAATAATGAACTTCCCATCAGTCTCCAAAAAGTTAAATAGGGCTAAAATGGCCTCGCCTACTCTCTACAGGAGAATAAAAGTGGAAATGGCGTTTGCCTTCCTAAGTAATAAACCTGAAGAAAAACTATTATGGGTTCGATTCTAACCATCTGCTGGGGGAAGTTTTTTCTAGGCATTTCTTCAATCAGCTCCCTATTTAGTCAATCTTTGGCACAGCAAAAGATTGACAAGTACAGTTTTTCTCCCAGAAAGTTAGTTTTAAACCCAGCAGCTAAAAAAAAAAAAAAAGTAAAACCCCACCAATTCAGATATAAGATACATCTTTTAGGAGATATGACCATGAGAAGACATCCTTTGTCTGCCATAATCTCTCCCCTGAAAGTCTTGATTCATTTATAGCCTCTAACTCAATACCAGTGAGAGTCGAAGGGTGGAAACCAGCTGCCTACCGATCCTCAAAAAGTTAGTTAGGGCTAAAGTAGCTCAGTCTGCCCCTTTGAGAATAAAAGGTATTATAGGATTTCTATTCTATTTATGATTAACACTTAAAGAACTAAGCACTCAACGCAGTTAAAACCAAACCATCCGTATAATTTCACTATATAGATAATATGTTTACTATTTGGCCTATCATTCAGGCGCACCAGATCTATTTTAGGGTAACAATCAAGATTCTAAAATATAATTCACAATAGAAAAAATAATCAAATAACTGCTTGATATTCCTAGACGCATAGGCACACGTATTTCAAACAGTTCACTTTTTTTTTTCTATTTATAGAAAGCCAACACACGCTGGAAGATATTTACAGAAGCAATCACATCATCATCCAACCCACCGATAACAGCATCCTAACAAAATCACAAAAAGATCCAAGGCAGTCTATTCTACTGGTGCAGCTCTTGCCTCTCTGAATTAACCACCTTCCCTACACGTTTTTATCTAATGGTTAGAACTCCTATATAATAAAAAAAAACTGAATTTTCTCATTTCCCTAATACACAAGAGTACACCGAAACTATCACTATTCCATACATTTAGGGCACATCCGAAAAAGATAGACAGAGCGATCAATAAAGAGGCACCACATCATATATCAAATTAGCAACTCTCATCCGTTCACCTAAGGTCAAATTCCATCCTCTGTCACATTCAGGAGTGCATGAAGTCCCTTGTTCGTGTGAATTAGCTTACTATGGAGAGACAAGAAGTACCAATCCCTTGGAGAACATAAGAAATATATTCACTGCTAACGTTAAGGAAAATTGAGATTGGCAGATTATGCTTCAGTTACTCATTCACAAAAGATTAAATTGGAAGAAAGTCAGTTGCTACAAAGAAGTCGTTATAAGTTGGAGAGATTTCATCAATAACATTCTGGATAAAGGCATTTACTGATCAGCATCCGTAAACCTGTGACCAAACTTTTTAAATGTTGATATCAAAATAGAGAACTATACAGATTACAGAGTTAGTCATTACAGAAATCGCCCTCAGTCGATGAAAAATCACATGGCGTATAAAGGAATTTGTTGCGGCGCTATTTGAGGACCCTGGCACGCGCGCGCACACGCACACACACACACACACTCTCTCTCTCTATGAAGCATCTCTTCTCCCTCGTATCAGTGTTGTCAAATTACCGAGAAAGTAGTGATAAAAGTAAGTTTGTTGCACTGTCACGTTGTATAAAATTCTAGAAGATGTGACAAGAAGTTTTCAGAAAAAAAACTGCTTAGTTAACATTTTTTTTGTTATTGTTGTTATGTTGCATCGAGTCGTTTTTGACTACTGGTGATTCTATGAACTTACGCTCTCCATTCAGATCTGTCCCTAGCCATAGCTAGAGAATTTCCAAGCACATTCCAGTTGCTTCTTTAACTCCATCCACCCATCTAATTCTTGGTCTTCCTCCTCTCCTGCTTTCATCAACTTTTGCAAGCATCAGTTAACAGTTATCATCAGCGAAATGCATTATTTAGAAAGCACGCATTTCTTCCCTAACATTTATATACAGACTCCTTTCCTGTTAGAATAATTTCTTTTTCACATACATTTTACGAGATGCTACACAGCACCATCTAGCGTCCACTTTAAAAGTTAAGTCAAAAAATATTTTTTTTTGTTTTAGCAATAAAGTACAACTTAGGATTGATTACCAAAACTGATAGCCTTTTACTGTTATTAATGGTAGTATTGATAACCTTTTATTATTATTATTAGTGGTAGTATTGTTTTATTTATATGTTCGTCAAGGGCAAAGTATATATTTCATTCTAACCCTATTCAGAAAAACACATTGCAATAGCATAAATCTGACTTATTCAAAACATTTAAATGTTTAGGACAGCCTTTTTCAATCTTTTTTTTTTTTACCTTGGAGGAACCCTTGAAATAATTTTCAGGTCTGTGGACCCCCCCGCATAAAATTATTATATCCTTAGGTTTATTTATTTATACATTATGCAATATAGGGAGGGTCTGGAAAGTTCTGATAAACACCTAGAACAAAAATGATATTAAAGCAGCTGATATAACCACAAGAAAGAACACACGAGGATATAAGAACAAGTTACCTTCATAACTCTGCTACTAGTATGTTCTTTCTTGTGGTTATATCAGCTGCTTTAATATCATTTTTGTTCTACGTGTTCATCTGAACTTTCCAGACCCCCCCCCTCTTATATATATATATATCAAGATGGGAAGCCTGAAAGGATTGGATTTCGAACATAGAGCTCTGCAGCATATACCTTCATATGTATATTGTAACATAACCTATATAATATGTTAACAAAAAGTGTTAATTAAATTATTACTTATAAATTGTAAAATATAAAATTGTTACTTATAAAATAGTCGTATAAGTAAAAATAGAAGATATACAAATAAGGAATTTTTTGTGAATAAGTATAAAAAATACTTATCCTTCATACATGCATGTGCAGTTTACTTAAAGTATTCATGTTAGGATCTCCACGTAAATAAATTATATACAGTCCTGTGTGTCTGTATTTACTGGCTTGAAAATAATCTGCTTTATTTTATTGAATGTTATTGGTATTAAATAAAAAAGGGATAATTGATACTTTCAACCATAATCTCGTTTCTTCAGATCTCATTAATAACAGAGTTTGGTAGTATATAGAGTAAACTTTAAGTCCTCAAAGTGAGAGAGAGAGAGAGGAAGAGCGAGATCTGGAGAAGTCAGTGACAATACCCAACTAGTCTCAATTCAAATCATGATAAATATGATGCTGCATCCTTTAGTAATCTCAAAGGGTGAAGAACCATTCTAAGCTCACCACACTAGGTAGATATATTGGATGTTCAATAAAAACGAGCCAATATTTTGAGGCCAGTAAACACAGTCATGAATGGCCATCATAACCCACTAACAAATTCTTTTTCTTGAATGTAAGGCTGACAAAATTGTGCTTGCTTAGGGATGACACATAACAATGATCCCATAGCCATGTTAGTTTAATATATGGAGTGATCTTGTTTCATCCTGCAAACATTAATACTGTGTTTGTAAAATCCTTATTATCTGCATTCCTTATGGTAAACCACTTTCAGAATTCTACCCTTATGTATCACAAACATCTTTAGCCATTGCACGTACTAAACTGAGAACTATATATAGTTTCATTTTTAATATGCTTATTACTACAGTGGCGTAGCTGGGGGGGGGGGGGGTACGGGGGGGGCGGTCCGCCCCTGGCGACACTTTGAACCTTTTTGAACTTTTGCAGTTAATTCTAAAATACAGTCTCGAGCACTCAGTTCCAAATATTGTAATACTCCTGCGAATTTTCCTCACAATTGCTGTAAGTGTTGCTAGTTGTGAGAGGAGTTTTTATAAATAAAATTTGATTAAGAATGATCTACATTATTATGAAATAGACTTCGCCAATATCATCAACGATTTTGCTAACAGAAAAAGCAAGAAAAATAACATTTTAGAATGTCGAAATTAAAGTTTTACTTCAAAAATAAACATAATGTTTTCATTTTGAATTTTCATTTTCGTTTCGACTTTTTGTAGTATTTTTCGTGTGTATCGAGAGGGACTGCAAATTCAGGGATCTCCCCAGGCAGCAACAGCTCTAGCTATGCCACTGGCTTATTATTTTACTCTTTTTAACCAAGTTCTTATAAAGTTCGTTATGGCAACTTTTTTAAGAAGCAGTTAGGTCATAGCTTTTTTCGGTGAGATTAACTTTTTCCTGCTGAATATCTGTAATTAACCAAGAGCACTGTAATAACACAGTATTGCACCATGTTGCTAGTGTACCTGTATATGAGAAATGTAATTTCTGCTATTGAGAAGGCTCTCAATATCTCTATAGGTGTAATTTCCACTGGTAAGATCTCAATAAAGATCAAAATTGGTCTGAGAAGTAACTCTCACCACTCAAATCAGTTTTGACAGAAGTGAATATAGTATGAATTTTGGAATGCTAATTGCTACTTGATATTGAAATATATTGTTTAATCATGAAGTGTATTTGAAACACAAAGTTTTGTTTGCTTATTAAATAAGGATAAAAACAAGAATGTCCTTCTTCTAGTTTTTTTTATAACCATTTATCCATTTACCTCTAGCTTTCTCTGTTGAGGCTTCTTGATGCCAACATTCTCTAGCCATATCCACTAGGTCATCTGTCCATCTTCTCTATGCTCATTTAGGCATTTGTCTTCCTTAATGATGATACCACTGTTTAAATGTTCTTTGTCCATCTGTCACTGTTCATCTGTGCAGTATGTCCTGTCCACTTCCGTTTTAATTTTAAAATCTCTTCTCCTATGTTCAACTTTGTTTCTTTTCTTCTTTCTTTATTTTGTCTTGTAGTTTGATGTTTAGCATGACTCTCTCTCTCCATCTTGCACTCCGTTTTCCTCATTCTGTCCAGTATTTGTTTGGTTAGTAGTCATGTCTCTGATCCATATGTCCTAATTGGGATGATGCACTGGTTGAAAAGTTAGGCTTTATTTTACTGCCCAGGAATTTTTCAGTTTGCTAAAAGCCATTTAGCCTTGCTGAATTCTCCTTTTTTATTTCTTCATAAATGCATCTTTTAACTAATGTAAAGGGTCTACAAAGTTAACTAATGTAAAGGGTCTACAAAGTATACATATTCTTGTACTGCTCTATTTTGTTATTGTCTGTTGTTATTTTCTTATATAGTGAAACCCCACAGGCTTCGCTATATTATTATCCATAACTATAAAATAGCACATATGCCATAGTAAATAACTTTTTTATTATGTAAATATTTCATCTTATGTATCAAGACATCATCAGTACAATTTTCAAGCAACAATACGAATTGAACTAATGGGCTGAAATGAAAACTAATTAAATTAAAATATAACAGCTAATTTATTTAATATAATTTCCAAAACTTTTGGAATAGTGAGACAGTCATTTCGATTAAGATTAGGTGTATGAAGTAAGGCTTCAGCACTTTCTTTATATTATTATTATTATGTAACACCTCCAGGGAGTCCAAAGGCTCATCGAGGGAGGGCATCTACTCTACAACTATCCGTCCCCACCAACAGCAACTACCTTCATCATCTACACCAACACCATCTACCGCTGACCACCACTATTTTCACAAACAATCACAAATATCCATGCCCGTGGCAGGATTTGAACCTGCAGCCTTTTGCCTGGAGAGCGGATACGCTAACCACTCAGCCAACGTTCGTTTATAAGGATACTAGTAGTTTCTTTTTCATATATTTTGTTTCTTAGCTGTATATAATTTTGGCTTACTCCATGTTTCTTCATTTCTATTAGGACCACTTGTTTTTCAATTAAATTGAAGGCTATATAAACATTCATGTTTACATATAGATCTATGCAACAGCTTAGCATTATTTCATTGGATCCTGTGATTAGCATTTTCAATTCTATGTTGTGCAAAGCTGGATTTATGAGGTTTGATGAGACAGATGTGGTCTTGATGTTCAGAGATACATTTATTTATAGATCTTCCTGTTTGTACATAGTAAGACAATTTACACGAGCTTGGTACTTTGTATATGCCAGGTAACATCATTGGTGAGAGTTTGTCTTGGAGAAGGTAGCAAGTTGCAAATTTGGTTGATGGGTTTATAGGCAGCAATGAGTTAATATTTTTTTTCATAATTTTTGCACACACATTCAGGCCTTTAATATATGGTATAAGGGTCCTGTGGTCTTCTTCTCTGGGTTGAATTATAGGAGAGCGGTTCATTATTTTTAGGTTATTATTGAACTATATTCATTTAACAAGGCTGTTTCTTTGGCAATTACTGTTTTTGAGATTCTTCTGAAGAACAAATCTTGTGTGCTCTAGATACTAAAGATTTTATGATGCCATATTTTTGAGATACTAAAATCTTTAGTGTCCAGAGCACACATAGTTCTACTAATCCTACTTTATTTGATACTGTGTTTAATTCATTATCATTTCTTCTAGTTCACTTTTGTTGTTTGCATTACTACTATATCATCAGCACGTTGTAAATGATTTAGTTTTTTTACCATTAATATTAATCCATTTGTCACTCTAATCTAGTTCATACAGGGCATATTCTAAAATACTGCATTGAATAATTTGGGTGAAATAGTATCTCCTTGGCATACTCCTTTATTTATTTGAAATAAACTGCTATGTTCGTTTACAAGGATACTAGCAGTTGCTTTTTTCATATATTTTGTTTATTAGCTGTATATAATTTTGGCTTACTCCATGTTTCTTCATTTCTATTAGGACCACTTGTTTTTCAATTAAATTGAAGTTTTTTTTTTATCTATAAAACCTAGATACAATGCTGAGTCGAATTCTCTGCATTTTTTTGTTACTGATTCAATGTTTGCAGGTGGTCGATTGTGCTAAACCCCTTTCTGAATCCAGCTTGATCAGCAGACTGAGCTTCCATGTAATAGTATTTTCAACAGTATTTGTGGTTATAAAATTCTGAAAAATATTTTCAACTTTCATTTTGTGTCTTTGATATCTTGTTAATTTTCATCTTCTAATATTAGTTTGTTTGTTTTTTTCTTAATGTGAGATGGTTTAATGTGACCTGTTAACAGATAGAGTGGGTCTCCCACAATGTATTTCTTTTTCCTTTTCCAATTAGTAGTTGTCTTCTCCAACAAATTTTTTTGTTTTCTCTGAGAAGTTTTTATCTTTAGCCTTTTAATCTTTTGCAGTCTTATGTATGCTTTCTATGATGTTTAGATTTTCTTGTATATTATCCATTTGTAGATTTCTGTTTTCATTCATATTGTTTCGTTGATGGTATAATTTTTTTACAATATCTTCTTGGTGTAATTTTTTGTTGGCTACTAATTATTTATCTTTACTATCTAATATCATTATTTATCTTTACATATTTTGTTTTATTCTGTTTCATCCTGTAATTTTTTCTTCTTATTGTCCCTCTAACTATTATGTAATCACTTCCTATGCCTATTTGATTAATGGCTGAATATTAGTCTTTAAATATTCTTACATGAGATGATAAAATATAATATATTCCACTTTTTATTTGTCCATTTGGACTAATTCATGTCCATTTTTGATTTGGTCTTTTCTTATAAAATGTTCATAGCATTCAACTGATTCCTCATCATAAAGTTAAGCATCATATTTCCTCTTTCATTTTGTTCTCCTATACCATTTTACTATTATTATTTATATGGGAAATCCATGGAGTCAAAAGACTCATCGTGGGAGACCCACTCTATCTGGTAACACAATACCTATCATACATCTTCTTAAACCTATTCACTGTTTGGGTACTCACAACCGCCTCTGGCAATCCATTCTACTCATTTACCACTTTCCTAGTAAAGGACCTAGTCTGTACATCTTACTAACTCATTCTTAGACAACTTCCAAGTGTGACCCCCTTGTTTTGCCCCTACTCCCCATGTATTGAAAAATTTCTTCTGTGTCAATCTTATAGAATCCTTTTAGTAACTTTTAAGTTTCTATCATGTCCCCTCTCCTCTGCCTGTCAGCCAAACTTTGCAACCCACACACCGTCAATCTATCCACATAAGGAACATTCCACAGACCTGTCATCAGCTTGGTCAGTCATCTCTATATTCTCTCCACCACCTTCTGGCCTCAAGAAATGCAGATGAACAAATCTGTGCACTGTAGTCAACATGAACCCAAATCATAGCCTTATAAAGAGGGATAATAACCTCCCTTCTTTACTTCTCAGTGTGTTCTTCAGCATCCAAGTAATCCTCTGCGCTATTTTACCAACTCTTGCAATGTCCTTTGAATTTTAAATCTCTATCCACCATCATCCTGAGATCTCTAGACTTATCGATTTCCTGCAAACTAGTACCATCAATATGATGTGAAGTGTGTAATCTTTTCATCCCAGAGTGCATTACCTTACATTTTACAACATTGAATTGACAACCATTGTCATTTGCCTGCACTGCCAATTTATTTTAATCATCCTGTAAGATAT
The DNA here is from genome assembly GCF_054136105.1 of Typopeltis vanoorti. Classification (NCBI taxonomy): domain Eukaryota; kingdom Metazoa; phylum Arthropoda; class Arachnida; order Uropygi; family Thelyphonidae; genus Typopeltis; species Typopeltis vanoorti. The sequence goes on from NC_143564.1 coordinate 114,123,270, forward strand.
TTACATCACCTTTATCAACTAATGCCCTCCCTAGTTTTGCATCATTGCAAACAATTGAATATCCTCCTTCACATTTTCTGTTATATCATTAATGTACAAATTAAAGAGTAATGGTCATAATACAGAATGCTGGGAAATCCATGGAGTCACGAACATTTGCTACTCCACTAGTCACCATCATTTGCCTTGATTCCACCCCACCATACACCACCCTCTGATGTCTGTCAATCAGCCACCTGCCCATCCATGCCACAGACCTTATATCTATTCCCATTTGCTCCAACTTATGTAATAGTTTTCCATGCAGTGTTCTATTGCAAACCTTTACAAAGCCATTTCCTTTATCCAATTCTGCTGTCACCTTATTATAGAATGTGAATAAATTACTGAAGCAGGACCTACCTTTTACAAAGCCATGCTTTCCCCTATAGAGTATCCTATTCCTATCTACTCATTCCTGAATTTTACTTTTAACGAACTTTTCCAATACTCCAACCACCACTTCCGAGAACTAATTGGTATGTAATTTGCTACTTCTTTCTTGGAGCCACCTTTATGTAATGGAACTATCTTTCTTTCTTGTTAATTTATTTTTAATGATATTAATGAGAAAACAGACTGATAAGAAAATAGCACTATTTATCAACTTATTTGGTGAATTAAATTATTAACTTTTATTTTCTTATCAGTCTCTGTTCTCATCAATACCACTGAAAATAAATTAACATGTACGGTGAACTCCTTTCCACACATATCTTACCCTCTTTCTGCTGGAACCTTGCCATAGCTGAGACTTAGATTAAACATCTTCGTCAGAGGCACTGCCAGTTCAGTTGCACATTCTTGAAACACATGAGCTGACAGGCCCACTGCTGTATTCACGTTGATATTTTACAATATACTGAGTACCTACAGTTCATCTACCTCAATGCTCACATCAGTCTCAGTAACTGCAAAGTCACCACCTGGATGATATATCCTTGCAATGTGATCACTTAGTAATTGAACTATTTCTTCTGCTACTTTCTTTCCATTAGCACTGAGTAAAGTTATCTTTCCATAATCATTCTTTCTCTTACTTGCTACACAGCAAAAAAGCTGTTTTGGATTTATTTTGGTCTGCTATTTTCTCTTGAAATCTGATTTAGCCTTACCATACTAGTTATCCTTCTTGCTTGTGCTTTATACTGTTCATGGGCATGCTGATCACCTTGTTGTTTATATTCTTTCCACAATGCTTTTTTTTTTTTTTTTTGCATCTCCTGCTTTATATTGCTAGTTATCCACTTAATCCCTATTTGGTTTAATCTCCTGACTGTGGGTATGCACTCTGATACTGCCTCCCTCAAAAAATCCTTAATTCTGCTTCCCATGCACTGATGACATTAATTCCATGTAGCTTTGTATGCCATGGAACTGCTCCAAGTTGCATCCTAAGTTTATCATAATCATCAGCTTTGTGGTTCCGCATAAACCCTTTCTTGACTGAAATTTCCACGTGTTGAGGAACCATCCAGGGCAAGTTCATTTTTTTTCCCCCCAGTCATGCATTAAAATCTCCCAGTACTACTGTGTAGATTGTAGGATCCTGCTGTATTCTATTGGAACACTGTGTCATTGAATTCTTCTACTTCTTCATCTTCATCTTCATAACTCCTGGTTGGTGCATATATATATTATTTTAATGATTTTTCTGTTCTGATGTTTGCACTTTTGATATATGCCACCCAATCTGATATTCCTACCATATTTAGTATGAGATTTAGTATATTTGTTTATGAGAAAACCTATTCTGCTCTGCTTGACATCATCTAGTCCTTTCCAGTAAAATACATTTCCTGATTTTGGTGTTATGCATTCTTCTGATTTTCTTTTCATTTCACTTAGTCCTATTATATCCCATTTCATTTTGCTTATTTCATATTCCATTTCTTCTGTTTCTTCATTGTCTATTAATGCTCTTACATTGTATGAACATTAGCAGATGATGAAATCAACATGAGATTAGTTTTCTTACACTTGCTCTTATTATTTTGTTTTGGAGTAGCATGTCCAGTCCAGTAGCTTCGTTTTTATATGGAACTACATTCTCCAAGGATTGTAAAGCTCAGTGATGCCAGATACTGTCGGCTCTTCTTGTATTTAGTGTATTTATGGTTTTATGGGAATTGTCTTTTCTCCCCCTCGATGATGAATCAGCTTGGGAGAGCATCAGCAATACCCATTAACTAGAGCTGTGGAATGCCATCATTGATATTACACTTTCACTGTCTAGAAGGACAGGTAACCTGCCTCTGTTCCTACGCATCCTACATTTCTCTGTCTCAGAATATGTCCAAGTGATTAAGTAAGCTCTATAGTCAGCTGTCTTCATTCCAATGGGTAGCATACGCTATTGAGAAGCTGCTCCTCTGGAGTACCTCAGGTACTCCAGAGGAGCAGCTTCTCAATTTGCAATGTAATAATTAGTATAACTATATCAACAAGCCTATTAAGCTGAGAGGAAGTGGTGCTTGCACTCCAAAGCACTAGGCCACCCAAAGAATGACCTAGGTTCAATTCTGGTCACTAACTAGAAGAACTTTTTCTAAGTCTTTCTTCAACTGATTCCTGAGTTAGTCAATCTCTGGCATGGGCAAATGGGTTTTTTCTCCTGGAAACTCTTGTTTTTTTGTCCTGTAGTTACTATTATTAAATAATGTAATTTGTATTGGTTGTAATATTGTAATTGATTGCTGCTATAATCTAGGGGATATAAGGGAGAATGTAGATGACATGCATTCGTAAATTAGCCTGATAAGTACAGGTTGAGTAATTATTATGGGGGATTTCAACTATGGGGACATAGATTGGATGGAGGAATAGTCCCAAGCATGGAAGGAAATGGAATTTATGCAGCTGCTAAGAGATAATTACTTGAGGCAACATGTAATGGATGGGACATGAGGTTCAAGAGTGCTGAATCTGATCTCTGCAGCAGAGAACTTAATGCTAACCAATCTAGCTACGCCGCCTCTGCTTGGAGAAAGTAATCATGTAATCTTGACTTGGGAGATGGCCAGATATGCAGAATTTTCTATTAAGAAGGGATATATGTGGAATTACAATGCAGGTGATTATGACAAGCTGAGGAGTCAGCTTTCAGCAGAGCCATGGCATAAGAATTTAAAGGAGGTAAAGAGGTTGGTGATGAATGGAAGGTGGTTGAGGGGGTGTTTGCAGAAAGTAGTATCTGAATGTATACCTAGAGTCAGAGGGATAAATCAAGCAGCAGTTAGATGGATGAATATCTTTATTAAGCAGGAGTTGCACACAAAGAAAAGTTTGTGGAAGGATTATAAAGAAAAAGGTGATCATCATGACCATGAGCAGTATAACACACATTCAAGAAGGGTAACTGGTATGGTATGGTAAGGAGGGATAAAGTTAATTATCAGAGAACACCAGCTGATGAGACCAAAAGAGTTCTTTTGCTATGTGACAAGTAAAAGGGGGAAATGACTATGGAAGGATGACTTTAAAAAAAGTGCCGATGGTGGGGAAGTAACAGAACCAAACCAAATAGTTAAATTACTGAGTGAGTATTTTGAAGAGGTGTACCATCTAGGTCAGTGTTTCTCAACGTGGGGCGTATGCCCCACAGAGGGGCAATTTAAATATTTTGGTGGACAATTAGAAAATGATGTTGCATTCGTCACCTCATCACTGATATACTCAAAACACTCTCCATTGTCAGTGAGGGTGGGGGGGTGACATCAAATTCTTTGAGGCATTGAGGTGGGGCATGATCCAAAAAACGTTGGGAAATACTGCTCTAGGTGGTGACATTGCAATGCCAGATGTGACATTGACTGATAGGCAAATAGAGGTTGAAGAAATGGAGGCTTAAATTAAACCAAGCTGTTTAAGGAATTAGCTACCAGGTACATTTTTCTGGTTTAATGCATATTCTAGTATAGTTCTAATTTTTGACAAATAGTCTATGTGTAGTTTTCCTTGTCATTTCAAAAGACCATACATACTCAGTTATGTTGTAAGTATTGCATGGCACCTTATTATTTAATCTGGAGCAAAAGCCTTTGTAACAATATTATAGGCTAGTTATTTCCATTATCCAATTCACCCAATATTTTAATGGAGAAGAAAGTAAAAGTATCCTTCACAAAAGTGTGCTTTACACATACTTCCATTTCAAAATTCTGCCTTTAACCAACATTTACAGTACCTCAGTCACCTTCTCAGTCTATAATTTGATACCTGTTTTGGAGTCTGTTTTATTTACATAAAGGAACTATTTTGTCCTCTTTCCACTCAGCACTGGCAGAGCTGGTACTTAATAAAATATCCTGTTTAGAACCGTGCCATTTTCATGCATTTTCTTGTAATATACCTCCCATTCTTATGACTGTGTTCACATTAAGATTTCTTAATATTCTAAACATCTCCAGCTTCATAAATCACTTATCTTACATTGTTCTCATCACACCAGTCCCTGCATTGTCTCCACCTGACTGATATACCCTTATAAAGTACTCATGCAGTATTTCTTTAACTCCTGATGAGCAATTTTTTGGTGGTTAAGGTAAAGGAGAAATTAGTGAAAGATGGAATTCAGGACTGGGCAGATAGTATCATATGATACTCTATAACAGACATGGTTTTGTGAAGGGTAGGTCTTGCCTTAGTAATCTGCTTACTTTTTTTTTATAATAAAAGGACCAAGGAGTTTGATAAGAGACATGGCTACTCAGTTATATTGCAAGACTCTGCAAAACATTTGACAAGATTTCACATAGAACTTTATTGCATAAATTGGAGAAAATAGAAATGGATATGAATCTGGTAATTTGGATCAGGGGGTGGCTGATGGACAGATATCAAAGAGTGGTTTATGGAGGAGTTGAGTCCAGGAGAAGGCAAATGATCAGCAGTGTACCACAGAACTCAGTACTTAGTCCTATGTTGTTAAATTTCTATATAAATGATATAGGAAATGATTTGGCAGGAAATGTTCAGTTGTTTGTTGATGATGCTAAATTCGGAAGAGCAGTGGTAAATTAAGTTGACGCAGAGATCTATCTGGTAGGAAGGCTTAAACAGACTAGCAGTATGGGCAAAGGTTCCAATAGGCTACCAGTTTAGAAGCTGTGTACTATATTGATGGACCTGAACTGCATGAAACTGATGAGGATGGGACTTGGATATGATTGTGGACAGGGAGTTAATGTTCTGAGGGCATATTGTGAAAGTAACCAAAACAGCACATTAGATTACTTGTTTGTTGAAGAATACACTAACAAGCAGAGATGGAGAGGTTATTGTTTCCCTATATAAGGCTTTAATAAGGGCACATCTGGACTCCCAGATATTGGAGGGGGGGGGATGAAGAATTTGTGGAGAGGATCCAGAGGCAAGTGATAAAGATTGTGGTATGGAATGCTCCCTGTGAAAACAGATTGATAGTCTGTGGACTTCAAAAATTAGCTGATAGGTGAAAAAGGAGAGACATGATAGAAGCATTATTAAATGGCTTTTATAAGAGTGACACTGAAGACTCTTTTCAGTATGTGGCAAGAAGGGAGAGAACAAGGGGTCACCAGTAGAAGTTGTGTATGAGTACGGTTAGCAAGGGTGTTATAGGATTAGATTTTTTGCTTGAAGGGTGGTAAATGGGTTGCCAGTCATGGCTATGAGTGCTTTGTTAGTGAATGACTGTAAGGAGAGGTAGGATAGGTATTGGATGAATAATGGATCTCCTGTGATGACTCTTCTGAATCTATGGAAATACCTGTATAATAAAAATAAATAAATAAATAAATAATAATATTTTTGTGATTTTATCACTTCAGAGTCATCTGCATTCATTTAGGTCAGTGGTCGCCAAAGGGGTCGATTCAGGCTCAGGGGTCGACAGAAAAATATAAGACATCATTGTATGGGTAATATTTAATTCGGTTAACTTGGATTACCTCCATGACAAAAGACATGGAGGTAATGACAATGCAATTAAGAGTGAATCGTGGGATCAGTACCTCCATCTTACAGGTCCATGAATAGGACCTGTAAGATGGAGTAAGGCCATGAAAATAGTTACTGAGGCCAATCAAGTAGGCCAAAATGACGTATTTACCAATAAACGGATGTTGGTGGTTCCTGCGGGCGGGCACAGTGGGAGCGAGATTGCAACACGTGCGTGGTTCTTATTTACCGATACTTACAAGTATTCGACCCCAGTCTCATTTTTGCGCATCGACATACAAGTGAGCGTTAATGTTCTAAAATTCATCAACATACATATTATAATTCAATCGTTATTCATTCACTAACTAAACTACTCTATGTTGAAGAGTTGAGCAGCACTGGTAGTAATACCAGTAGTTTATTAATATCACTAGTAATACCAGTGATATTAATAGTAGTAGTAGTAGTAATAGTAATATAATAATATATACTATAGTATGCATACAATAAACACTAACTATAAAATAAACAATCTAAAAACTCACATAAGCGTCTTTTTTTGCTTGTCCTATTATAATTACGTAATAGTAAAATATAGGGGGTCGATAAAAAGTCAAGAAATGCTTGGAGTGGTCGACGGGCAAATGACTTTGGCAACCCCTGATTTAGGTTATCCGTGACAACCATTCTTCCTTTTGTGTGCCACATAACAAAAGCATTCTCTGGGATTTCCTTCCTGTGTGGCTAATTTCCTGTTATAATATGATTTTGGCTTTCTTACCATGCTGGTCCTGCTTGTCTGTACTGCATCCTTCCGATGAATTTATTGATGACATTTCTCTTTATATGCCTTCCACAACATTTTCTTTCTTCTTTTTTTTTTCTTTTTTAATTCAGCTGTTACTTCTTGAATCTACTTATCCATCTTGCTCTCACTTGATTTATCTTGTTGAGAATGAGTATGCATTTTCATACTGTTTCCCTTAATAACTGCTCCTGGACAATTTCCCAAGCACTGCAAGATGTTAATCTTTCCTTTATTTTTCAAATACTACGGCACTACCCCAATCTTCCTCCTGAGTTTGTCATAATCACCATCTCTGTACTTCCACATCTCTTAATTGAAAATTCCACATTCTTAGTTACCTTCCAGTTCAACACTACATGATCACTCTTCTCGTTTGGATGAAAAATAGTCATCTTGGTTTCTGATGCTGTCATGAAATTTACGTGAAATGATTTACGTGAAATGGATTGCCATCATCATTAAATTCCTGATTACCCTCAAGGGGGCATACAGAATGCTATGATAGTACAGTGTTTCAGATTGCATTGTTGCTAGCTCTCTATTAACCTATTTTTTTTTTTTTTCAAAATTAATCTGGCATTTGTCTGGTTTCTAATATGGTTATATCTAACATTTTGGTCTTATAAGGCATTTCTACATTTCTCTTGGCCATCCTCACACCAAAAGCCCACCTGGTTGGCCGAGTGGTTAGTGTATCTGCTCTTCAGCCAAGAGGCTGCAGGTTTGAATCCAGCCAAAGGCATGGATGTTTGTGATTGTCCTACTAACCGTTGACTACATGTACTGCTGTAATCTGTGCCCTAGTGCAGTATGACCTTGGATGTCTTTGCACCATAAAAATCAAATTCCAAATTCCATTCCTCACACAAGACACCAGTTTTGCTAGCCAATCTTTCTTCTCCCATTCTGTTTAAATGAAAACCACAAGAGTACCTTATATTAGTTCTGCTTACACATTCAATAGATTTCTCCTTTCTTCTCCTCTTGCCCACAGACGGCACTGATATGCTATAGATTTGTAACCTTTCATGTGTAGATAAGATATTAAAAAAAATTTTAAAAAATCATCCATGAAGGCTAAAAATCTAAAGTTCCTTTTTAATATGTTCATTTTTAATATGAACTAACCATGGATGCCATCTGTTCATCCCTCCCTCCCTCTGTTTTTCAAGGAAGAACTGCCATGCTTGTGGTCTTTGGTCTTCGATCAACTGTTTCATATCTAACCCAGTTCTTAGATGTAAATTACTGGTTTCAAGGATCTTGTATACTGGTGGTTTACTGTTTGAGTTACTTTCCCTTTTTATTATTATTATTATTATTCAGGCCTCCATGGAGTCAAAAGACTCGTCGTGAGAGGTCCTTCCTAAGAACATAAAGTCTATCATACCACTCCTTAAACTCATTGACCGTTCTCGCCCTCACCACTCCATCAGGCAATGCATTCCACGGCTCAACCACCCTCCACGCAAAGAAACCACTCCTCACCCTCTTGCTCACAGTTTCCTTTCGTAACTTCCAGGGATGGCCTCTTGTCATCACTCCTTCCCGCTGTTCAACCAAGCGAAAGAACTCCCCAGTGTCAACCCTGTAACCACCTCTCAACAGTTTAAAAGTCTCAATCATATCACCTCTCCTTCTTCTATCCACTAAACTCTGCAGTCCACATTCCCTCAGCCGATCCTCATAACTATCCTTGTACAGTCCTGAAACAATCTTTGTCATCTGTCTTTGTATCCTTTCCACAGTTAATTTATCCCCTTCAAATCCTGGGGACCAAATCTGGGAATAATAGTCTAAGTGTGGTCTGATCAGAGACTTATACAACGGAATGATCACCCTCTTATCTCTGCAGGTCAGTGTCCTTCTCATAATTGCAGCAATCCTCCATGTTACCTTCACCACCTTTGCAATATGTCCCCTAAACTTCAGGTTTCTATCAATCATCAACCCCCAGATCTCTTGTCTCCCCTACTTCCTCCAGTATAACTCCTCCCATAGAGTATGCAGCATCCCATCGATGTTTCCCAAACCTCAAGACCTCACATTGTGTTGCATTAAACTGACACCCCCATTCATTTGCCCATCTATCTAGATTATTCAAATCCTCTTGAAGGGCTACCACATCTGCACTATTACTAATAATCCTTCCCAGCTTCACATCATCTGCAAACAACTGAATATCCCCTTGCAATTCACTGGCAATGCCATTGATATAAAGGTTAAACAAAATAGATCCTAGTACTGAGTCCTGTGGGACCCCACTTGTAACCCTCTGTCTCCTTGAAACTGCTCCACCATATACAACTCTCTGATACCTATCAGACAGCCAATCCTGAATCCAGTTGACCAATCTGACATCCAGACCCATGTGCTGCAACTTAAATATCAGCTTATCATGTGGCACCCTGTCAAATTGCTAAGTCTAAGAAAATTGCAGTATATGTCTTTCCCTCATCTAATGTTCTTGTAACTTTATTATAAAAGGCTAGCATATTGCTAAAACAAGAGCGCCCTTTCACAAATCCATGTTGACTCTCACAGATAACATTACCCTCATCTACCCAATGCTGTATATGGTCCCCCACCACTTTCTCCAAGATCTTAACAACTACTGATGACACACAGACTGGCCTATAATTAGACACTTCCAGTCTGTTACCACCCTTATGCAATGGCACTATCTTACCTTCCTTCCATTCCCTGGGCACCTTTGCCAAAGCCAGACTTTCATTGAAAAGCCAGGTTAAAGGCACTGTAAGTTCCCTAGCACATTCTCTCAAAACTCATGGTGAAATACCATCCAGTCCAAAAGCTTTACTGACATCCAGAGTACTCAGTATCTGAAACACACTCTCCTCCTGTACCTCTAAACCTCGAACCAGCCCTATCCCTCTAGCATTAAAACTGACTCCTCTAGGATGAAATACTCCAATAAAGTGTTCATTGACAATTCCACCATGTCCTCTGGTTCAGTCACTCTATTCCCATTTTTATCCCACAATATCATTCGTCCAGAGTCATTTCTCCTCCTACTGGCCACATGGCTAAAAAATTCCCTAGGATTTTCTTTGGATCTTAGGGCCAATCTCCTCTCATATTCCAGTTTCGCTTATCACACTAGTCACTCTTCTGGCCTGTGTCTTATATTCTTCATGCATCCTCTCTTCACCTGTCTCCTTATATCTCTTCCATAGCATCTTTTTCACATGCAATTCCTGTTTAATATTGTTTGTCATCCACTTTACTCCAAATTGTGTCCTCTTCTTCACTCGTGGCATACAACTTACCATTGCTGCTAACAAATATTCTTTCACAATTTCCCACGTACTAATGATATCCCGGCCTTCCAATTCCTCCCTCCATGAAACTTCCCAAAGTTGATGTCTAAGACTATTATAATCACCTGCATTATAATTCCACATAAGTTCCTGTCTATTCATTTTCCAAGTCAAAACCATATGGTCACTCTCTCCAACTGGTGGGAGAGATGTCATCTCAGTTATTATCAACTCTTCTGATGCTATAACCAAATTCAAACCTCTTGAACCTCTTGTTCCCTCTGTTACATGTTGCCTAAGACATTTGTCCATCAAGAATTCTAGAAATTCCATTCCCCTATTGCTACATGCATCTTCCTCTCTCCAATTTATACTACTATGGTTAAAATCTCCCATAACAATCATTCTTCTTGCACTTGCCAAACTTAGCTGTCTAAACATCTCCTGGTCCCCATCCTCTGTGCTCCTGGGTCTGTAGCAACACACCACTAAACATCCTGTCTTGCCTAGCTCTACCTCACACCATATGTTCTCAAAATCATTTGTCTCACTTCCTTCCAAAGTCTCCACTCTTTGAGGACATAGGTCATCACTTATCATAAGCAGTACCTCACCACCACACTTTCCCCTCCTATCCTGATGAAAAATGCTATACCCAGCGACTTCTATTCCTGTTATTATATCTCCTTCTGTCAACCACGTCTCAGTGATCCCAATAATTTTTGGCCAGGCTGTGCTATCTGTGCCACCAATTCCTCTCCCTTATTCCGGATACTCCTGGCATTGGTATAAAGCATATAAATGCCATTGTTTCTATACCTAGCATTATCCCTTCTAGACTCCACTGGGCTCAGTGTTACCTGACATCGTCTCCCTTCTCCCAAGTATCCGTTCCCACAAGAGGCCATCCCTTCTATTATCCTCCCTGGGACACACTGACTCGTTCAGAACAGCAATCTCTCCAGATGCCTACGTCCTTCCTCATTCAAATGTAAGCGGTCTCTCGCATACAATTCCTCTCTTTCCTCAAACTCACTCCAAACATCCACATATACCAGTCCTCTCTTGTCACACATTCTCGCTATTATACCATTCAATATCACTGCTCTTCTGCTCAGCTCATCATTATCATACCTAGGCAACATGCACGCTATTTTTCCCTCTCTCTGTCTTCTTCTTACAGCCTCAAGCAAAAATCTCATATCTCTCGCTGCCCGACTTACATTACCACTCAAGTCATTTGTTCCTACCATCACAATCATCTCATCCACCCTTTCACCTCTCTTAATTGCCACAGCCACCCTTTCTATTGTTCCTCCTGGCAAACGCTCCTCACGCATCCTATCTTGAACACCACGGATCATTGAGTCACCATACATTATACCTCTTACCATTCTCTATCTCCTATTGTTTCCATTCTCTCCTCTTCTTTCATTCCCATTGGTCTCTCTCATTCCCTCTCCTCTACTGCTATTGTCTCTTCTAGCATTCCCATACCTCTCTCTCCTACTGTTTCCATTCTCTCCTCTTCTAGCACTCCCATACATCTCTCTCATTCCCTCTCTCCTACTTGCTGTTTTAAGGATACTTGTGACATAAGACTGAATGATAAATGCACGTAAACATAAGAAAGATATTTAATTAACCAAATATTTCGGTCTGGAAATAGCAGACCATCTTCAGTGGTCTGCTATTTCCAGACTCGCCTCTTATATAGATCCCGTTATAGGTTCGAACGTTTGTTCAAGGAAAGCGTGGAGGCCTTACTTCATCGTCCCAACCTGAATCGTAATGACTGTATATCTATATCAAAAATCTGGGAAAGTCTAATCAAGATTACTCATTATTATTTTTTTTCTTTTTCAATCACGTGTCTACTTCAAAATGTTCCGTTTTATACTTAATACTTAGTGATATAACATCACACGGCATGTTCAATTTTTAACGATCTATTGTTAGTATTCTAACTTGTATTTTTTAAAACTGTTCTTGTAATACCATCTGGTATTTCCAGACTGAAATATTTGGTTAATTAAATATCTTTCTTGTGTTTACGTACATTTATCATTCTCTCTCCTACTGTTTCCATTTTCTCCACTTCTAGCACTTCCATATCCCTATCTCATTCCGTCTCTCCTACTGTTTCCATCCTCTCATCTTCTAGCATTCCCATACCTCTCTTTCATTCCATCTCTCCTACTGTTTCCATTCTCTCCTCTTCTAGCACTTCCATATCTCTCTCTCATTCCATCTCTTCTACTGTTTCCATTCTCTCCTCTTCTAGCACCCACATACCTCTCACTCATTCCCTCTCTTCTGTTTTCTTTCTCTCCTCTTCTAACACTCCCAAAATTCTCTCTCTCTCTCCTACTCTGATTTGGCTTGCATTTATCTCTTCCATTCTCCTAATCTTATCTTTCATACTTCTACTCTCATTCACAAGACATTCCACCTCCTCTTTCAGCTCATCTATCTCCCTCTGCAGGTCAGTCACTCTTAATCTAAATTCACTCTTCCAAACAAAACCATCTCCTAAACTTTCACAGTCACTTACGCCTTCCACACTATCAACTATTATTTTCTCATTCATATATATATATTTTTCATTCTCTCCTATCACACTACTTGTCTTCCTACATTCATTCCCCGTTCCTGGAGCAACAAGGCCGGATATTGATAATTCGAATGCACTTATTTCCTCCCACTGCCTGCATTTTGTGCACATACGCTCTTCGTTCTCTTTCACAAGCCACATATCTAATTCCCGAGATGCATACATGCCGCAAGTACTGCATGTCACAAAGTCCCTTATGATATTGCTTATAATTCAGTTCTTAAATGGCGGAGGACTTGGCGATACGCCACTTGCGACTGCAGCTGAATCCGCCATCATTCCTAACTGCCGAGTAGTAATCGTTAATTATTATTATGTTATTATTCCTGATACCTCCAAGGAGTCTGAAGACTCATCGCGGGAGGACATCTTCAACTGTCTCTGCACCTTACCTCTACTACCAATCAACGCCATCTACCGCCCACCTCCAACACCACCAAAACTAGTAATTTATGTCTGTAAATTGCGTGTGTTCTGAAGGGCCGATTTGTATGTATGCGGGATGAAAAACCCGAGTTTCCGGGACAAAAAACCCTGCTACCTCCGTATGAGATCGGCTAACTCACCATCGATTGAAATCGACCAGATAAAAATTCCTCCCGTCGCGACGAGAATCGAACTTAGGCCTATTCCAATCGAAGGGCGCAATGTACCGTCGTTCTTCCAATTGCGCTACGGAGGCGCTTCTATTCGGAATTTATTAATTATTCAATTAATAAATTCCGTTAAATAAATAAGGAAAAAAAGTACAAACAATTACAAGCAAAACAAAACATTTAAGTACGCTAAATAAAATGAAATAAAATGAAATATAACTAAATACAGTAATGAAAACTTAGCTTCGTTTTGTCTTCCACCTTTATGAATTCGATTCCGACGGTAACCAAAATATATTATATCGCGACAGCAACTAACTTCTAAAAAACAATCACCGAAGTACACTCGTATTCAGAGAAACAATTTAGCACTCAAAAACGTAGAAAAACGAGGAAAAAAACGGACTATTCACCGATTAAAAATCACTTTCTTCTGCACAGCTCAAATTCACCGCCACTTGCTACTGCGACGCTAGCGCCACATATCAAAAATCCGTCGAGCCGGAGTCGAACCAGCGACCTACGGATGCCTGTTAAATACCTCTACAGGCCACCGCACTGCCAACTGAGCTATCGACGGTTGACTTAATTTTTTTTTACTAACTTTTTCTTTTATTCTTATTTTTCCTTATAAATTTATTCAGCTGGTTCCTCACTATACCACCTTTTTTTTTTATCCTATTATCTATTTCCAAATTTTCCATCTTCACAAAAAATGTATTCAGATTGCCAAATTAGAAGTATTTTACTTTTCTTGGTTCACCTTTCAAAACAATTTCTATAGGCTTGTGTTGTTGTTGTTGTTGTTGCTATTTGTCATCAAGTCATTTTTGACTCTTGGTGATCTTCTGAACAAAGGCTCTTCATCTCACTTGATCTCTTGTCTTTTCTTTCAGCAGTTGTAAGTTCCTTTATGTTCTCCATCCAACTCTTTTGCAGTCTTCCTCTCCTTCTCATGCCCTCAATCTTTCCCAATAACAGCCTTTTCCAATGATTAATCAACCTACATAATATGTTCAAAGTACATTAACTTCTTTAGCAATCATCGCCTCCAAGGAGTAATCTGTCTTTATATTCTCTAAAACCTTCTTAGTGATTCTTGATAGTCTCCTTCATACCAATAATTCAATATGGGCATGGAGGAAAAACAACTAGAAATATCATTGCTTTGACAATTCCGACTTTTGTGGCCTTACTTGCATATATTTAATTTTTGTTTAAATTAAGGGAATATTAAATCCCACATTGTTTTAAAACCGAATAAGAAACTCAAAGATTGGAATCAGAGAGTTTCATGCCAAATATAGTAAAGAATAAAGTAAGTTTAATTTTTGTTTAACATAGCTTTTTTTCCCCATGACTATGTTTCTTTTAATTTCATTTTCACATTTACCATCATTTCTTATTCTGGACCCCAGTAAATCATAACTTTCAATAATCTCTATTTTATCTCCCTCAATCATAAAATCATATAAATTGTCAGAAACCATCACTTCTGTTTTTTTCTTCTTCAGCTCATACATCTCTTAGGATAGGTAGAGTCCTCTGATTAGGGGGTCACGATGAATTAATGAAACTGGCATGTCGCTTCTCTGCTACATCCTGAGGACAAGTTTTTTTTTTTTTTTTTTGGCTGTAGATCTGTATGTTCATGGGACTATTTTGCCTGTTTTGACTGATGAAAACCTGAGTTTCCAGGAGGGGAAAAAACCGTCTACCTCCATATTAGACTGGTTAACTCATCATTTTAGTGAAAGACCTGATTGAGGTTCCTCGTGTCATAGAGGGATTTCAACCTGGGTCTTTCCAACCAAAGGGCTCATCTATACCAAATGAGCTATGAAGGATCCACCTTTGTTTTACTGATGTTTAAATTAAGCCCAGCTTTGTTGCTTTCTCTCTTAACCAAAAGAATGAACTGCTCCAGATCTTCCTTAGTTTCTGCTATGAGGGTTGTATCATCTGCTTATCTTAAATTATTTATTTTTCTGCCAATCTTAATTCCAGCTTGGTCTTTGTCTAAGTTAGCCATTCTCATAATATATTCATTATAAATATTAAAAAGATAGGTGACAGTATACAACCCTGCCGCACCCACCCCTTTTACCACTCAAACACTGTCTGTTTCTCCAAAGTTTTTTACTGAAGCTTCTTGGTTGTCTTACAGCTCTCTTATCAATAGAATTAGATGCTCAGGTATTCCCATTGATCTCATTGCATTCCACATTATAAGAAAGTCTTTGATTGTGTGATCCACACAATCAAAGACTTTCTTATAATCAATAGAACAGATGAATACTTCTTTCTGAAAGTCTCTTTTTCTTTCCATAATCCATCTCATGTTTACTATCTGGTCTCTAGTACTTCTACCTCTCATAAAGCCTCTTTGTTCTTCTGACTTCTCTATTCACATATGGCTCCAACGTTTGTTGGATCACTTTCAACATAACTTTATGATATAATCACGTAATCACAAGAAAGATATTTATTTAACCAAATATTTCGGTCTGGAAATAGCAGACCATCGTCGGTGGTATTACAAGAACAGTTTAAAAAAATATATACAAGCTAGAATACTAACAATAGATCGTTGAAATTAGAACATGCCGCGTGATGTTATATCACTAAGTATGAAACGAAATATTTTGAAGTAGAAACATGATTGAATTTGCTATTAAAAAAAAAAAAAAAAAAAAAAAAAAAAAAAAAAAAATTAATGAGTAATCTTGATTAGGCTTTCCCAGATTTTTGATATAGATATGCAGTCATTACGATTCAGGTTGGGATGATGGAGCAAGGCCTCCACGCTTTCCTTGAACAAACGTTCGAACCTATAACGGGATCTATGTAAGAGGCGCGTTTTGGACCAAAGGATGCTGTGGTCAGTTTCAATCCCGTGTTGAGCCAAACCAGACTTTTCAGGTTTATTGTGAAGAATGGATGATTGATGTTCTTGGATTCTTTTTTCAAGAGAACGTCCAGTCTGTCCAAAGTAAGTAAGTTTCTATGGTACTGACCATTGTCCAAAGACAATGGTCAGTACCATAGAAACGTCTGTGCGGTTAGCCTAGTGGCTATGTGCTTCACAACCATATGCCTGGGGAAGGAGTGTCCTAGGTTCGATTCCTGTCGACGATGCAAGCAGTTTAAGGATCTTCCTCAGCCATAGCTAAGTTAGCCAGTCTTGGGTGTGGACAGCAGGGTTTTTCCACCAGTTTATCTGGGGTTTTTCATCCCACAAGCAGTCTAACCGGTCCAGCGAACACACACACGGATTACAGTCAGGAATACTGACCCAGCCATAGGTCTGATTCGTCAGCTATGCCAGTTCTGGAGCCCGGATAAAATTTGGGGGGACTGTGAGTGCCGTACCTCCCCGTAAAGAGGATTCACGGCCGTGTATCATCATATGATTATTATTATTATTATTATTATTATTATTATTATTATTACCATAGAAATGTCACAAAGTACGAATCATTGCACTGTTCAGAATGTTCAGATACCTCTCAGAATTCACTGTTCATGGCACCACAAACAAAGGTCTGAGGCCAAACCAGGAAAAACAGAACCATATATATATATATATCATCACACCACCACCTCCAAATTTCATAGTTAGGATTATGCCCTCTGGTAAGAGATGTTCACCAAGCATCTGCCACACCCATCCATCTATTCAGTAGAGGATATAATGTGATTTGTCACTCCATTAACACAGCTTTCCAAGCTCCCATATTCCACTGTACCTGCTCTCGCACCATTAAAGATGACACTGCTGTATGTTGGTTCAGGTAATGTGGGACTTGCATTTTGTGATCCTACCATGGAAACCATGTTCTTAGCCTCGGTCTGAATGTTTTTGTGCAGATCTGTGTTCCGTCAATGCTCAGAAATATGTTGGCTGATGAATGATGGTTTT
This sequence comes from Typopeltis vanoorti, assembly GCF_054136105.1. NCBI lineage: Eukaryota > Metazoa > Arthropoda > Arachnida > Uropygi > Thelyphonidae > Typopeltis > Typopeltis vanoorti. The sequence continues at coordinate 114,140,452 of NC_143564.1, forward strand.
TACATAATATTCTTCTTAGCACCCTATGGTCATGTTCGGTGAGTGTAGTGGGTCATCCACTGTGGGTAGCACTTACAGCTGAACTCCCTGTGCTTCTATCTCAGTATGACAAACTGGGCCATCCTTGACCAGGGATGATCCAGTTTGTCAATAATTTGCCAAACAGATAGGCTGCAACATGACATCTCATCACAACACCTCTTTCAAACTCCATCAGTTTCCTTCTCACAGCTATGTCACCTGGACACAATTGCAGTGACTTGGGAGCATCATATTCTTCCAATTTATGCCAGCTATAAACATGTGACTCATTACATGGAACGATGCACCTTGTCCATAGATGTTTCTGTTGATTTCTTTCCGAGCAGTGTATATAGCGTTTAAGGAAGAATTTTTAAGGAATATAATAGATATGTAGTTCTGTAGCTATATAACAACTATGTACTTTTGTTTTTTTAGGTTCCCTAGTAGCAGAAAAGTAAAAAAGCTCAAAGGATGGCTGGCATCCATTACTTAAAATATTTCTTGCAACATTCCCATTCAAAAATTTCAAATTTGGGTATTTTCCTGCGAACTCATGGAATTAGAACTTTCATTTGAGAGACCTTTTCAATTTCAAGAGAATTATATCAACAAACAAAATAATTATAGGAAGAAATCACACTTGCTGTTAATTATAGATTAATGAAGACACGAGTACAACAAATGCTATTTTACAGTGAAAAGTAAAGGTGTGGCATATTACAATTTGATAATTAGGAAAGCTCAAAATAATGATATATAATAGCTAGCCTAGCAAAAATACTTGCATATATATTTTACATGCATGAAACTTTGTTTTTCATTCTCATTTCAATTAGCAACAAATACAGATTGCTGTTAGATTTTGTTAAAAGCTATTACAAGTTATTTTTGTTACTGTTTTGCATTCTAGCTCATATCAAAGGGAGTAAGGTTGAGTTTGGTTTGCAATATGTAGGCTACAGGAAATACATTATAAAACATTGTTTTTAAGTTATGTTATTAGGCTGAAGAAGAGAGACTCACAGAATCTCACTTTTTTCTTTGCAAATTGTTAATTATTATTATTATTATTATTATTATTAAACAAGACCTCATGGAGTCAAAGACTCATCTAGGAGGTCCTTTTATCTCACACACATCTCATCATACCGGGTCTTAAACACATTCAAACTCCTTGCAGACACCACACTCTCAGGCAAGGCATTCCAATCATTCACAACTCTGCACGAAAAAAACCTGCCTCTCACTCCCCTACTCACACCCTCTTTATACAGTTTCCAGGGATGACCTCTGGTTCTCCCCTGATCTCCCACTATTCGCTGTAGAACTTCTCCACCATTGATCCTATAACAACCCCTTACCAACTTGTAGGTCTCTATCATATCTCCCCTCTTCCTTCTCTCCACTAGTCTCTGCAAATTACATCTTTTCAATCTTTCCTCATACTCGACATTCCAGAGGTCAGAAACTACCTTAGTCAGTCGCCTTTGGACCCTTTCCAACATCTCTTCACCCTTCTGAAAACCAGGTGACCAAATCTGGGCACAATAGTCCATGTGTGGCCTAATCAAAGCCATATACAATGGAACAAGAATCTCCCTACTTCTACACGTCAGTGTCCTCCTCATCATTCCCAGAAGTCTTTGTGTTGTTTTCACAATTTTGGCGATGTGACCCCTAAATTTTAGATCCTTATTCACTATCACTCCCAGATCTCTTATTTCCTCTACTTCCAACAATATATTTTCACCAAGCATAAATTCTGCATCCCATCTTTGTTTTCCAAATTTTAAAACCTTACATTTTGCAACATTGAACTCACATCCCCATTTGCTTGCCCAAGCACTCAATTTATTCAAGTCTTCTTGCAAGGCCACAACATCTTCACTACTCTTTATGGTTCATCCCGACTTTGCATCATCTGCAAACAACTGAATATCTCCATCCAAATCTTCGCCAATATCATTAATATACAAGTTAAATAGTAATGGCCCTAAAACAGATCCCTGAGGCACTCCACTAGTGACTTTCCTTTTCCTGGATATTGCACCCCCATACACAACTTGTTGATACCTATCAGATAGCCAGTCTCCAATCCAATGCACTAATCTAATATCCAACCCCATCTGCTCTAGTTTGACTGTCAACTTATCATGAGGCACTCTATCAAAAGCTTTTGCGAAATCCAAGTATATTACTGTGTATCCTTCTCCTCTGTCCAAGGAAGCAGTCACTTTATTGTAATAAGTAAGTAGATTACTAAAACACGACCTCCCTTTAGCAAATCCATGCTGTCCATCAAAGATTATACCATTGTTGTCAACCCAACTCTGGATCCTAGTTCTCACAAGCTTCTCCAACAACTTAACCACAACACCTGACACACAGATAGGCCTATAGTTTGATGCTTGAGTTCGATCACCTTCTTTATGAAGTGGCACAATCTTGCCCTCCTTCCACTCTTTAGGGACTTGACCAAGTGCAAGACTCGTATTAAAAAAATATGTCAAGGCAGGTGTCAACTCTCTGGCACATTCCTTCAGAATACGCGGTGATATATTATCAAGTCCCACAGCCTTATTTACATCTAGTTTACTCAACTCCCCAAACACCTCTTGCTCACTTACAGTCAGTCTCTCCTCCCCATCATCAACTGCTCTTAATCTCTCCATGAAGTCACATTCACAAGATTGAAAGATCTTTATGAACTGCTCATTAAGTATCTCCACCACACATTCTGCAACAGCTGTCTTTATACCATTTCGTCCAATCAATGTCATCCTTCCATAATCATTCTTTCTTTTGCTGGCTACATATCGAAAGAACTCCCTAGGATTCTTTTTAGCTTCATTAGCTAACTGCTGTTTATACCTCTCTTTAGCTACTCTCACCAACCAAGTCACTCTTCTTGCCTGGTCTTTGTAGAACTCTTGAAATTGGTTACTTCCACTTCTCTTATGCTGCCTCCACAATGCCCTTTTTCTCTGTATTGCATGCTTAATCTCTTTATTCATCCATCTCACACCTAACTTATTTAACCTTCTCACCCGTGGTATACATTTAGACATTGCATCCACTAAATATTTTTTGAAAATCCCCCAAGCTGCATTGATCTCTTTTCCAGCTAACTCCTCATTCCATGCTACACCTGCAAGCTGTCTCCTGAGCTCTTCATAATCACCCCCCTTGTAGTTCCACATATACCCTTTTTTCACAGGGGTCCTTGCACTGCTGGCAACCACCCAAGTAATCACCTCATGGTCACTTTCGCCAATTGGTGGATGATTTGATACCTCATTGATAATTACATCCTCCGATGAGATGACCAAATCCAAGACCCTTAATCCTCTTGTGCCCTCTGTTACATACTGTCTGAGGTAGTTATCCCTCAAAAACTCAAGAAACTCATTTTCTTTACTTCTAGTTGCTATCTCTTCATTCCAGTCTATATTGCCATAATTAAAATCACCCATAATGATCACCCTTTTCTTATTTGCTTGGCTTATTTGACTATACATTTCACTATCACCACCATCCACATTACCAGGTCTATAACAACATCCCACCAAGTATTTGATTCTATTCACCTCTATCTCACACCATACTGCCTCAAAACCACTGTTTAATAGTTATTAAAAAGGCGGTCCTCCACAACCCAGGTCAGCTGGTAATATACTGATTGTTCTTTCCACTACATCTCCCATATTTAACAGGTGATAAGAAACAGGTACACATATCTTTCGTACAAAACAAACACATTCCAAATTTTATTAGGAGTCTTTCAAAGATTCAAGTGCTAACCATACTTGTACTATATCAGAGACTTAAGTAATAGAGAATTAAAGTGCCCAGAAATTCTGTTAGACACCTCTTATTACTATTTTGGGAAACCATACAAGTCCACTCAAACATATATACAATACACCAAACAAAATATTGATAACTTTATTATTAACTTGAGTAATATGTTAGTTTTATTAGTATAATTCAATAAATCTTTATTTCAAAGAAGATGATCAAAGATTCAATTAATTAAGTCAGTATATTACAGAAGAAAAGAAATAAGAAAAAACTTGCTGAAATGATCTCGATTTTCTTTCTGACTTTTATGACTTAATGAGAAACATACCTGTGATCTGTTTAGAAAACAGTAATATAAATTGAGTAAAAAAAATCAATAAATTGGAGATTATACACATTCTGGTAACCATCATTTGAGTTTTCAAATGATACACACATTATACATACACGTGAACGAGTAAGGTAGAAGAATTTAATGTGTTGATTGAGATGATATGTCTAAAAATCCTTGTGATAAAAGCAAAACCTAGTTGGGTGATGTACTGACAAGAACAGACCTTCAGGGAAGTGGTATTTTCCATAGGAAGGCAAGAGGAATGCTGTTGAAAATAACAGAAGAATTGTGCTTGCTCAAGGTGGAGATACATAGGTAGAAATAATGATGATGGTTTCAAAGTAGTATGGTGTGAGGTATTAGTGTACAGGAGATGGGATATTTAATGGGTTGTTGTTATATGCTTGGAAATGCAGGGGTGATTCTAGGAAGGTGATATTCAAAACAATTATGTTGATAAGGAAATAATTATGTTCATTGGTTCACTGAACAAGAAGATGTGATTTCAATTATGGAAATACAAATTAGAATGAAGAAACATCTTGGAATAAAAGAAAAGTTATTTCATGACACCTGAGAGACCTATCTCAGTATGTATCAGAGGACACAATGAAGATCAAGAGTCTTAATTTGATTACTGCATCAGAAGACATTTTTGAATGAGACAAATGTAACTCTATTTAGTGAAAATGACCATCAGGTATTCATCTTGGTGACAGCCAGCTAGGTGAGGGCTTCTGTGGAGAAAGAATAAATATAAAATTATAGAGAAAGTGATTCTCTAGGAAGCTTTGGAGACAGCTTAGTACCATAACATGTAGTGAAGAATTAAGTTGAAAGGAAATCACTAATACTTTGTAAAGACTGAGGAATAGCTAACAGCAAAAATATCTGACTGTATACCAAACTATGAGGTTAAATAACATAGGAGTAAATATTTACATGAAATATAAATTTTTTGTTTTCATTTTTTTTTTAAATTTTGAAGTAAAATTTCAGTTTTTTTTTTTACAATGTAAAAGTCAGCAAAAGGAAAGAAACTAAAAATTTCTACTTGGCAGTGTGAATAAAAACCTAGAGCCAGTTCTGGTTGTAAAATGGATGACTGGTGATATCAGCAGGCTAGAAGGAGATATGGAGAAGCAATAAAGAGAAAGGTGCAATAATCAGTTATTAAATGGGAAGTATAAAGGGCAGGTTAGGAAGGTGATAAATTTGGCAAAGAAAGGAAAAAAACAGAGTATGTATTAAAAGAACTCCCAAGATTTCTTGGCCTGATTGGCTAAGCATTAATCATACCCTGTTTTTTCCTTTCTTTGCCAAATTTATCACCTTCCTAACCTGCCCTTTATACTTCCCATTTAATAACTGATTATTGCACCTTTCTCTTTATTGCTTATCATATCTCCTTATGATATTAGTTGATGAAAATGAGAGATAGGTAACCACTGCAAAGGATAAAGTTAAGGTAGTTAATAAGTAACCCATTGAGTTGTTTCATGCTTGTCACAGTGATCTTATAGTGGTGAGGGGAGGTAAGGAACTAGAAACGGGTTAACAGAGGGTGTGCGAGAATTTAAGTAAACTTGATGTTAATAAAGTAGAGGGATGGGAGAGACGCCATAATACTATATATTTTATGGATTCTAGTAACAGGATCCTAGAAATAGGGAAGGACCAAAAGAATGGATAAAGGATAATCTTATTGTACTCTACTGTAGTAAGGGAATACTAAGACTGTAGTTTCAAACTGCAGGTTAATTTGTATCTGAAGTGATGGTTAAGGTGTGGGAGAGATTTGTGAGAACTAAGATCCAGTGTTGGACTGACAACTTCAGGATTTCTTATGAGTGTCAGCATGGGTTTATTAAGGGGGAGGTCATATTTTAGTAATGTACTTACATATTACAACATGATATGTAGTGGTTCTAGATTTTGCAAAAATCACGATAGGTGGATATTTAAATTGGGAAAGATGTAGTTAGCTAAAAGTTTAGTGAATTGGATAGGAGATAGGTATGAGCAGGTTGTGTATGGGAAAACAGAGTTTCCAGAAAAAATAAAGTCACTCCCACAAGGATCCCTATTTAAGGATAATTATCATTTAAGTGATTTGATATTGGTGTTACGTCCTGCCTCGTGTCACTTTTACTTTTATTCTTGTGTTATATTATTCTATATGTATTATTTATCTCTCATGCATATCAGTTATTTCATTGCCAACAAATTCATATTGTTTAGAATGACTGCGCCAGCCAGCAACTAAATTCTGATACTCAAATAAATAATGCCAAACAACAAAGGGATCACGTGATGTGCAGTTGTGCCCCCCTTTTTCTTTCTTATGTAAATTGCTTCCCCCTTCACTCATACAGGTCCGAAAGTTTTATAAGTGGTAATTCAATCTCAGAGATAACAGACTCATGAACTTTGATATAAAGAAATACATTTATTGTAAACACTTGCATAGATACACTTTAAGTAATAATTTCAATGCTAAAGAGTCTGAACTCCCCCCCCCCTCTCTCTTTAGGTTAAGATATCCAAAATTTCAATTCCTATGTTTAAATGAAAACAATCCTATATCTCTGTTATATTATTATGTTCAGACTCGATTATTCCATACAGGGTTACACAGTGCTCATTTCTAAGCACAATTATATACAATCTTTATACAAACTATGTCAGATGCATTCCGTCTTGTATTTTAACATGGAAAATTATTCTAATTCGTGCTCGAGCTCTATCCCCCCACAACTTAATTAAAATTCAGGCTAATATCTAACATTATATCATATAGCTTCTTCCTGATAAACAGTTCGAAGGTTAGGTTCCTTTCTCAGCACAAGCTTAGAGTGGCACCAGCTTATTTGTCACAGACAGATCAGTCCAAGCAGTCTTTTAGCAATATGGGTAAGTTAATGTGTGGAGCTCCTTAAATCCTTGGTTCCTATTCCTTTTTACGATTACAATTCTATAATGAGTATGAAAAATTGTACATTACCATCTTGTTCTTTTCATGGGGTTTCCGTGACTTCCCTCCACGCTTTCACTTTCGATATGCAAGACCCGTATTTCCTCACCACGTGTTTCTGTGGCATCAGCGATCACTTAATTCCACTATCTTCGAAGGTTGCCCTTCGCTGACCTCACGTTGGCATAACTTACCAACGGCTCTTTACTGGAATTCTGACTCCATTCCTTTGGTGGCTTTATTCGACTCGGTACAACAGCAACCGGGAGATTGTTGCTGGGCACCGGTGACAAGCTTCCATAGTTATCCAGGATTGGACAGGAACAGAGGAACAGAAAACGAGAGAGCGTTTGAGTCTCGTGCCGTGCCTTATATTACAAAAGCGAGCGCCCTCTCTAGGTGACTATGTCATACTCTTAGCCACGGCCGATTGGTCACTGCAACTCCGAACTGTTTTTGACATGGTTCTAATATATAAATCTCTTATGCACATTTAATAATAACAATTTTGCTCCTGAGACACAATTTCCCTTTGCTTATTTTACACAGACATTATCAATTCTAAATACAAAGTTCCTAGGTTTACTTAATATTAACAATCTCAGTCGGTTTGATACACTTTTGAGTGAACATATTATTATTATTATTAAATTATTATTATTATTAAACAAGACCTCATGGAGTCAAAGACTCATCTAGGAGGTCCTTTTATCTCACACACATCTCATCATACCGGGTCTTAAACACATTCAAACTCCCTGCAGACACCACACTCTCAGGCAAGGCATTCCAATCATTCACAACTCTGCACGAAAAAAACCTGCCTCTCACTCCCCTACTCACACCCTCTTTATACAGTTTCCAGGTATGACCTCTGGTTCTTCCCTGATCTCCCACTATTCTCTGTAGAACTTCTCCACCATTGATCCTATAACAACCCCTTACCAACTTGTAGGTCTCTATCATATCTCCCCTCTTCCTTCTCTCCACTAGTCTCTGCAAATTACATCTTTTCAATCTTTCCTCATACTCGACTTTCCAGAGGTCAGAGACTACCTTAGTCAGTCGCCTTTGGACCCTTTCCAACATCTCTTCATCCTTCTGAAAACCAGGTGACCAAATCTGGGCACAATAGTCCATGTGTGGCCTAATCAAAGCCTTATACAATGGAACAAGAATCTCCCTACTTCTACACGTCAGTGTCCTCCTCATCATTCCCAGAAGTCTTTGTGTTGTCTTCACAATTTTGGCGATGTGTCCCCTAAATTTTAGATCCTTATCCACTATCACTCCCAGATCTCTTATTTCCTCTACTTCCAACAATATATTCTCACCAAGCATAAATTCTGCATCCCATCTTTGTTTTCCAAATTTTAAAACCTTACATTTTGCAACATTGAACTCACATCCCCATTTGCTTGCCCAAGCACTCAATTTATTCAAGTCTTCTTGCAAGGCCACAACATCTTCACTACTCTTTATGGTTCGTCCCAACTTTGCATCATCTGCAAACAACTGAATATCTCCATCCAAATCTTCGCCAATATCATTAATATACAAGTTAAATAGTAATGGCCCTAAAACAGATCCCTGAGGCACTCCACTAGTGACTTTCCTTTTCCTGGATATTGCACCCCCATACACAACTTGTTGATACCTATCAGATAGCCAGTCTCCAATCCAATGCACTAATCTAATATCCAACCCCACCTGCTCTAGTTTGACTGTCAACTTATCATGAGGTACTCTATCAAAAGCTTTTGCAAAATCCAAGTATATTACACAATATACTTGGATTATCCTTCTCCTCTGTCCAAGGAAGCAGTCACTTTATTGTAATAAGTAAGTAGATTACTAAAACACGACCTCCCTTTAGCAAATCCATGCTGTCCATCAAAGATTATACCATTGTTGTCAACCCAACTCTGGATCCTAGTTCTCACAAGCTTCTCCAACAACTTAACCACAACACCTGACACACAGATAGGCCTATAGTTTGATGCTTGAGTTCGATCACCTTCTTTATGAAGTGGCACAATCTTGCCCTCCTTCCACTCTTTAGGGACTTGACCAAGTGCAAGACTCGTATTAAAAAAATATGTCAAGGCAGGTGTCAACTCTCTGGCACATTCCTTCAGAATACGCGGTGATATATTATCAAGTCCCACAGCCTTATTTACATCTAGTTTACTCAACTCCCCAAACACCTCTTGCTCACTTACAGTCAGTCTCTCCTCCCCATCATCAACTGCTCTTAATCTCTCCATGAAGTCACATTCACAAGATTGAAAGATCTTTATGAACTGCTCATTAAGTATCTCCACCACACATTCTGCAACAGCTGTCTTTATACCATTTCCTCCAATCAATGTCGTATCCAATCAATATGTACAATCAATATGTACAATCATCCAATCAATATGTACAACACTCTCTTAGCCCTGTCTCTGGAGGCATAAGCATGTTCTTATCCTTAGGTCTAATTGTCGCTGTGTGTTGGGTCGGAAACAAGATGGCTTACAAAAGTGAGTCAGCTCTTTTTGCGACACAACATTGGGAAAGGTTTAAATGAAGACTTGTGGTTTTTACAGATAATACAAAGTCGTGAAGCACAATGAGGAGTAAAACTGATTTAATCAGTGTGGATGAATTAAAGGAGATAAGAAACCTGATAGTGTACTGGATAGTGATCTGAAATTTAGGGACCACTCTACAAGAATTGTGAATATTGGAACAATATACAGTTCCAATATACACTTTGATCAGGTTACGCCTGTGCTGTATGTGGATTTGGTCTCCAGGTTTTTGAGGAGATAAAATAGATTTACATTTTGAAAAGAAGGATCCAAATAACAGGGTGACTAAGACAGCATTAAGTCTCTAGAATGTTGGGTATGTTTTCTGTAAAACCTACTGAAGGAAAGATTGAGACATACAGTTGACTCTATTAAAAACTATTAAAAAGCCCTCATAGGTATAATGCTGTGCTAAAAGAAATGTTCTGTTACTATAACAAATTATTCCTATGGTGATTCTTGTGATTTTTTTTAATAGTGAGAATTGATTAACACAGAATAGTGAGAGAGAAGGGTTTTTTTGGAAAGTGGTAAACCGGTAAAACGCATTGCCTGAAAGTGTAATATCATTCAAAGTGCAGAAACAATAAATGAGTTTGAGTGCAGTTTAATGGATACTGTGTTTGAAAGCAGTGCTCATTAAACACCTCATCATGATAGTGAATATCTCTTGAGATGAGTTTGCCTGTATGGGGAGGGCTGCTGATAATAATCTTGAAACTACCATAAATCTTAAACATATTCTACAAATTTGTAAATGGTATTATTTATGACTCCATGGAGTCAGAAGACTCATTCTGGGATGACAAACTCTCTACAGAAAACAACATTTTACACTGATGCATTCATTTTGGCAGTTCATTCCATTTATATCCCACTTTTTATGCATAAAACCTGTCACTTCCTTGTCCAAATTACCTTTATCTAGCTTCCAGGAATAACTTCTCATTCTCCTGTTATACTATGCAGTAATTCCCCTATATCTATCCAATAGATTCTCTCAAAAATGTATGTCTCAGTCATATCATCTCTTCCCAACTTCTCTTCCTTTCTGCCAAACTCTACATGTCATATTTCCTTATATTTAACATTTCAGTCTTAAGACAATCTTGCCCAAATTTATCCAACGTTTTCCCTTATTGTCCAGATATCCACAACTGTGTCATCTGATCAGTGTGTTATACAGTGGCATTGTCACCTCTTTATCCCTACTTGTCAGTGTTTAATCACCTGATTATCATACTAATAATGCACTAAGTAATCTCTACAGCTCTTGCAATGAGCCCTTTGAACATCAGGCCTTTGATCCCCTCTCCTCCAACACATGCATGCACTGCAAATATGATGATCATCACCTGGAAAGGCAAGGGTTACCAGAGATCAGATCCTTGGCAGATCATTGAAAAGTATAAAAAATTTATCTTCCAAAGAATTTGGAAGAAAAAAAAGGGTTTTCCTCAACAGAGATATGAGATTTTTGCTTGAGACTGTATGGAAGAAGACAGAGAGAGGAAAAATAGTGTGTGTGTTGCCTAGGTATGATAATGATGAGCTGAGCAGAAGAGCGGTGATATTGAATGGCATAATAGCGAGAATGTGTGACAAGAGAGGACTGGTATATGTGGATGCTTGGAGTGCGTTTGAGGAAAGAGAGGAGTTGTATGCGAGAGACCGTTTACATTTGAATGAGGAAGGACGTAGGCATCTGGAGAGATTGCTGTTCTGAACGAGTCAGTGTGTCCCAGGGAGGATGATAGCAGGGGTGGCCTCTTGTGGGAATGGATACTTGGGAGAAGGGAGACAATGTCAGGTAACACTGAGCCCAGTGGAGTCTAGAAGGGATAATGCTGGGTATAGAAACAATGGCATTTATATGCTGTATACTAATGCCAGGAGTATCCGGAATAAGGGAGAGGAATTGGTGGCACAGATAGCATCAGCCTGGCCAAAAATTATTGCGATCACTGAGACGTGGTTGACAGAAGGGGATATAAAAACAGGAATAGAAGTCGCTGGGTATAGCATTTTTCGTCAGGATAGGAGGGGAAAGCGAGGTGGTGGGGTGCTGCTTATGATAAGTGATGACCTATGTCCTCTAAGAGTGGAGAATTTGGAAGGAAGTGAGACAAATGATTTTGAGAGCGTATGGTGTGAGGTAGAGGTAGGCAAGACAGGATATTTAGTGGGGTGTTGCTACAGACCCAGGAGCACAGAGGATGGGGACCAGGAGATGTTTAGACAGCTAAGTTTGGCAAGTGCAAGAAGAATGATTGTTATGGGAGATTTTAACTTCAGTAGTATAAATTGGAGAGAGGAAGATGCATGTAACAATAAGGGAATGGAATTTCTAGAATTCTTGAGGGACAAATGTCTTAGGCAACATGTAACAGAGGGAACAAGAGGTTCAAAAATTTTGGATTTGGTTATAGCATCAGAAGAGTTGATAATAACTGAGTTGACATCTCTCCCACCAGTTGGAGAGAGTGACCATATGGTGTTGACGTGGAAAATGAATAGACATGCAGGAGTATCAAAGAGACGGGAACTTATGTGGAATTATAAGGCAGGTGATTATAATAGTCTTAGACGTCAACTTTGGGAAGTTTCATGGAGGGAGGAATTGGAAGGCCGGGATATCACCAGTGCGTGGGAAATTGTGAAAGAATATTTGTTATCAGCAATGGTAAGTTGTATACCACGAGTGAAGAAGAGGGCGCAATTTGGAGTAAAGTGGATGACCAACAATATTAAACAGGAATTGCATGCGAAAAAGAGGCTATGGAAGAGATATAAGGAGATAGGTGAAGAGATGCATGAGGAATATAAGACACAGGCCAGAAGAGTGACTCGTATGGTAAGGAAAGCGAAACTGGAATATGAGAGGAGATTGGCCCTAAGATCCAAAGAAAATCCTAGGGAATTTTTTAGCTATGTGGCCAGTAGGAGGAGAAATGACTGTGGAAGAATGATATTGTGGGATAAAAATGGGAATAGAGTAACTGATGCAGAGGACATAGTGGAATTGTTCAATGAACACTTTATTGGAGTATTTCATCCTAGAGGAGTCAGTTTTAATGCTAGAGGGATAGGACTGGTACGAGGTCCGGAGGTACAGGAGGAGAGTGTGTTTCAGATACTGAGTACTCTGGATGTCAGTAAAGCTGTGGGACTGGATGGTATTTCGCCACGAGTTTTGAGAGAATGTGCTAGGGAATTGACAATACCCTTAACATGGCTTTTCAATGAAAGTCTGGCTTTGGCAAAGGTGCCCAGGGAATGGAAGGAAGGTAAGATAGTGCCATTGCATAAGGGTGGTAACAGACTGGAAGTGTCTAATTATAGGCCAGTCTGTGTGTCATCAGTAGTTGTTAAGATCTTGGTGAAAGTAGTGAGGGACCGTGTACAGCATTGGGCAGATGAGGGTAATGTTATCTGTGAGAATCAACATGGATTTGTGAAAGGACGCTCTTGTTTTAGCAATATGCTAGCCTTTTATAATAAAGTTACAAGAGCATTAGATGAGGGAAAGGCATATACTGCAATTTTCTTAGACTTGGCGAAGGCATTTGACAGGGTGCCACATGATAAGCTGATATTTAAGTTGCAGCACATGGGTCTGGATGTCAGATTGGTCAACTGGATTCAGGATTGGCTGTCTGATAGGTATCAGAGAGTTGTGTATGGTGGAGCAGTTTCCAGGAGGCAGAGGGTTACAAGTGGGGTCTCACAGGGCTCAGTACTAGGACCTATATTGTTTAACCTTTATATCAATGACATAGCCAGTGGATTGCAGGGGGATATTCAGTTGTTTGTGGATGATGCGAAGCTGGGAAGGATTATTAGTAATAGTGCAGATGTGGTAGCCCTGCAAGAGGATTTAAATAAGCTAGATAGATGGGCAAATGAATGGGGGTGTCAGTTTAATGCAGCAAAATGTAAGGTCTTGAGGTTTGGGAAACATCGATGGGATGCTGCATACTCTATGGGAGGAGTTATACTGGAGGAAGTAGGGGAGACAAGAGATCTGGGGGTTGATGATTGATAGAAACCTGAAGTTTAGGGGACATATTGCAAAGGTGGTGAAGGTAACACAGAGGATTGCTGCTATTATGAGAAGGACACTGACCTGCAGAGATAAGAGGGTTATCATTCCATTGTATAAGTCTCTGATCAGACCACACTTGGATTATTGTTCTCAGATTTGGTCCCTAGGATTTGAAGGGGATAAATTAACTGTGGAAAGGATACAAAGACGGATGACAAAGATGGTTTCAGGACTGTACAAGGATAGTTATGAGGATCGGCTGAGAGAATGTGGACTGCAGAGTTTGGTGGATAGAAGAAGGAGAGGTGATATGATTGAGACTTTTAAACTGTTGAGAGGTGGTTACAGGGTTGACACTGGGGAGTTCTTTCGCTTGGTTGATCAGCGGGAAGGAGTGATGACAAGAGGCCATCCCTGGAAGTTACGAAAGGAAACTGTGAGCAAGAGGGTGAGGAGTGGTTTCTTTGTGTGGAGGGTGGTTGAGCCGTGGAATGCATTGCCTGATGGAGTGGTGGGAGCGAGAACGGTCAGTGAGTTTAAAGAGTGGTATGATAAACTTTATGTTTCTGAGGGGGGGGGGGACCTCCCCTCGATGAGTCTTTACAGAATTTATGTCTTAGGAAGGACCTCCCTCGATGAGTCTTTTGACTCCTTGGAGGCCTGAATAATAATAATAATAATTACGAGGAATACAAAGAGCAAGCAAGGAAGGTGACTCACTTGGTAAGTATGAGCAGCAGTTAGTATATGAGGCTAAAAGAAATCCGAGGGATTTCTTTTTTTTTTTTTTGTTATATGGCCAATAGAAAGAAGAATGATTATGGGAAGATGAAGTTGGTCAGTGATAATGGGAGAATGATAAACACTGAGGAAGATATAGTAGAGGTGTTTAATGAGCAGATCATTAAAGTATTCCATCCTTGTGATTAACATAATGCAGAACTTGAGAGCAGTAGGAATGGAGTAGGAACTACTGATGGTGAGTGTGCAGGAGGTATATGAAGAATTGAGTAAACTTGATATCACTGTGTGTCTTGAGGGGAATGTTCCTGGGAATTAACAACAGCTTTAACTTACGTTTTTAATGTGAGTCTTATATTATCCCAAGTTCCAAAGGGAGTGGAAAGATGGCAAAATTGTTCCACATCATAAAGAGGGTGATAAGACTAAAGCTTCAAATTATAGGTCAGTCTGGAGTTGTGGTCAAGGCATTGGAGAAGCTAGTGAAGACAAAGATTCAGAACTGGGTTGACAGCAACAGAATTCTATTTAATGGACATCATGTGTTTGCTAAAGAAAGATTATGTTTTAGCAGTCTACTTGTTATAACAAGGTGACAAATACATTGGACAAGGGAGATACATACATAGCAGTTATATTTAGATTTTGCAAAGGTTTTTGAAAAATTGCCATATGACAAACTAGTAGTTAAATTCAAACAGATGGGGTTGGATTAGTGCATTGGATTAGTGATTGGCTGTGTGATAAGTATTAGCAGATTGTGTATAGTGGGAGGAGAAGTGATATCCCAGAAGAGGAAAGTCACTAGTGGTGTGCCCCCAGATGGTCTGTTTTGGGGCCATTGTTATTTAATTTTTATGTAAATGACATTGAAAAGGGCTTAAATGGTGATATATATACAGTTGTTTGCAGAGGATTCAAAGGTGGGGAGAGTTATTAAAAGTAGAGCAGATGTTGTAGATTTGCAAGAGGACCTAAATAGACTGTCTGAATGGTCAAATGTTTGAGGTGGGAGGATATCAGTTTAATGTAGCAAAGTACAAGGTGTTAAAATTTGGGAAGCAAATTTTAAAGGGGTGGGGATATTTTAGAGGAGGTGGAGGAGATGAAAGAACTGGGGATGATGGTAGATAGGGACTTGAAATTTTCTGGACATTTTGCTAAAATTGTGAGGTGAGTTGATTGGAATGCATTGCCTGAGAGCATGGTGAGGGCAGAGACGGTGAATGCATTTCTTAAGGTAGGATGAGTTATGCACGTGAGAGTGGGACCTTGCACAATGATTCTCTTGACTCCATGGAAATCTGTTAATAATAATACCATCATCAGGTTGATAGGTGTTGGATTAACTTATTGGCTTCAGGTCGGTAAGGGAGTTAGGCAAAGATGCCTACTTTCTCTTCATCTTTTATTTTCCAGAAATGGGAAAAAAAAAAAAATCTATAGGATTATCTATCCTTCTACAATACATTATACATGTTTTCTCTTTCTGACTCCATCACTAAGATCTGATTTTAAATAAAATTAATTTATTGAAGAATTCTGGATCCCACAGAATTGTTTTATTCACAAAAATTTGTGAATATTTTTCCAATATTTGAGAATTCTGTTAAAACGATAATGTCTTTATATTTTTTTTATTTATAAATTAATTAAAAACATTAAAAATATTACAATATCAAATATGGAATCTATTATTTGGGATAATATTTAGAATAATGTAATTATTTATTATTATTACGTGACATCTCCTAGGAGTCCAAAGACTCATTGAGGGAGGACACCTACTCTACAACTCTCTGTCTCCGCCACTTAATTCACCAATTATAGCAAACCACATCATCTACATCAGTGCCATCTGCTGCCCCACCACTACTAGTGTTTTCACAGACAATCACAAACATCCATGCCCACGCTTGGATTCGAACCCATAGCCTTTTGGCTGGAAAACAGATACACTAACAACTCAGCCATCCAGGCCAACTTTCTTTTTTTTTTAGTCTAAATTCTCAATTTAATTTTGTGTACTACAAAGCATACTAAGGTTCTTTGTTGATTTCATGGCAGCAGGTCAACAAAAATCCATTGTTGCTATTCTTTAGATATGATGAGCACATTTATTCAAAAAAATTATCAGAATTTAGTCATATCTTCAATTTGGCTTGACATATAAATACTTGTTTAAAATGCTGGTATTTTCGAATGCTATTAAGCATTATCATGTAAATCAAATTATGCACAATTATATATGACAACTATTGACATTGCACCCTTCAATTGGAAAAGACCTGGGTTCGATTCTTGTCGTGACGAGGGGAATCCTTATATGGGCTTTTTCAGTTGAAGGTGAGTTAGCCTACCTTATTCGGTGATAGCAGGGTTTTTTTTCTCCTGGAAGCTCGTATATTTCATCCTGCGTACAGACAAATCGGCCTTCAGAACACAAGACAAAAAAATACTGTAACAACAGTGTTTTTTGTCTGTATTTTTTGACCAACAGGTGATGATGTGTGATAAATGGCGTTGATGGTAGTAGTAGTGGCGAGGATGAGATGTATTCAACAAAGTAGAGTAGTGTGCCCTCCCAAGATGAGTCCTTGTTCTCCCTGGAGGTGTCACGTACTAATAATTCTTAGAAATACCATTATATTAAATACCAAGTTATATCAAACAAAGAAATTTGTATTTCTTTGTTCTGACATATCCAAAAAAAAAAGGTCATTATTTGTTCTGCAATTTCAATTATAATGATTTCATACAAACCGTTTTAAATCATCACCAGAAATGCAAATATTCAGGTTGCTCCATTTCACCAGAAGCACTAACTCCCTCACAGTAAGCATAGCATACCCACTGGACACTCAAAGACAATGTTTACCTCATGTACTGTTACTGTAACATTTTTAGAAGGCTTGGATAATTACTATTACTATTATTACTATTATTACGGGCAACTCCAGGGAGTCATTAGACTCATCGAGGAAGGCCCCAAATCCTATTCATCACAACTATTCGACATTCTTACAGTATCTATCATACCTCGCCTTAAACTCATTCACTGTCACAACATTCACCACAGACTCAGGGAGCACATTCCACTCATTCACTACTCTAAAAGTAAAGAACCCAACTCTAACACCTTTACTAACCACACTTTTGTCCAGTTTCCATGGATGTCCCCTAGTCCTCCCACAACCAGCCCTGTTCTCAAAGATATCTTCTGAATTAATTTTATAGAAACCCTTCAGTAATTTGAATGTCTCAATCATATCTCCCCTCCTCCGCCTATCAACCAATTTTTGCAACCCACAAATCCTCAACCTGTTCTCATACGGTTCATTCCACAGACCTGCTATCATCTTGGTCACTCGCCTCTAGATCCTCTCCACCTCCTTCCCATCAAGAAGAAACCTAGGTGACCAAATCTGAGCACAGTAGTCAAGATGGGGTCTTATCAAGGCTCGATACAGAGGAACAATAACCTGCTTGTCTCTGCTTGTCAACGTATTCTTCAGCAACCAAGTGATTTGATGAGCTGATTTGGCCACTTTTGCAATGTGTCCCCTAAATTTCAATTCCTTATCCACCAACACTCCTAAATCTCGTGCCTCATCAATTTCCTGGAGCATGGTTCCACCAATGCAATAAACTGCCACCAATCTTTTCACCTCAAAATGCATAACCTTACATTTTGCCACATTAAATTGACATCCATTCTCCTTAGCCCAGACCTCCAATCTATCCAAATCATCCTGCAAAATTTTGACGTCATCTGCATTCACTATTGCCCTACCCAACTTCGCATCATCTGCAAACAAATGAACTGTTCCTCTCAGATCCTTTCCTATATCATTTATGAACAAATTAAACAGCAGTGGTCCAAGAACAGATCCTTGTGGTACACCACTAGTCACAGGCCGTCTTGTGGACTCTACTCCTGAGTAAACCACTCTCTGATATCTCTCCGTCAACCACCCTCCTATCCATCTCGCCAACCCTATGTCCATTCCCATATGCTGCAATTTACTGATTAGAATTCCATGTGGTATCCTGTCAAAGGCCTTAGCAAGGTCCAGTAGAATCACTGTAAACCCATTACCCTTATCCAGCTCAGCCGTCACTGTGTTATAATACGTGAGCAAGTTACTGAGGCATGACCTACCCTTCACAAAACCATGCTGTCCCCAATACAGTATCCCATTTTCTTCTATCCAATCTTGTATTTTCCTCTTGACTATTTTCTCTAAGACCTTGATAATGATTCCTGTTATGCTGATTGGCCGGTAATTTTTAACAGCAGCCTTGGAACCACCTTTGTGCAGTGGAACTATTTTCCCCTCTTTCCACCCCCTTGAGACTGACCCAGTCCTGAGGCTCAAATTAAACAAAATGGTCAAGGGCACTGACAATTCTTTGGCCGCTTCACGTACGACACAAGCTGGTATACCATCCAATCCCACAGATGTATTGACATTGAGGTTCTGTAATAGACCAGTTACCTCTACTTCATTCATCACAATTCCAGTATAAGCTGTTGGTTCTTCCATTCCTGCAAAGTCACCACCTGGATGATATACTCTTGCAAAGTGCTCGCTCAGTAATTCCACAATATCGACTGAGTTGGTTACCTCCCTACCTTCAGCATTTTTTAAGATCATTCTACCATGAGTATTTTTCCTTTTACTTGCAACATATTGAAAAAACTGTTTGGGATTCTCTTTAGCCTGCGTGGCCAATTTCCTTTCGTAATCTGCTTTTGCTCTTCTTACCACCCTTGTTACCATCCTGGCCTGAGCTTTATACTGTTCCTGCGCCTGATGGTCACCCTTCTCCTTAAATTCCCTCCACAATTGTTTCTTTTTTTGCAGCTCAAGCTTAATAGTGTTATTCATCCATTTAACCCCTACTTGATTTATTATTCGGACTCTTGGTATACAGTCAACCATTGCCTCCTGCAAGCAGTTCTTAACCACCTCCCATGCACTATCAACATCCAGCCCTTGCAGTTTTACATGCCATGGCATTGAGCCAAGCACACACCTAAGCTTGTCATACTTACCAGCCCGGTAATTCCACATGTACTCTGTCTTAATTGTAAATTCGACTCCTTTAGCCACCTCCCAAGTCATGACCTTATGGTCACTCTCACCAATTGGTGGCAACATGGTCATGTTCGTTACAGCCACATTCTCAGTTGCAATTACTAGGTCCAGCACTCTCTGCCCCCTGGTATTTTCCAATACATGTTGCCGTAGATAGTTGTCCCTTAATAACACATAAAATCCAATTCCTTCCTCCCATGTGCCCTCTCCTCTTTCCAGTCAATGTTACCATAATTGAAATCACCCATAATAATTACCCTCCTTCCACTCATTTCTTCTATTTGCTTATGCATATTATCCCCACCATCCACTCCATCACCCGGTCTATAGCAGCACCCAATTGTATATTTTGTTCTGCTAGATTCTGTCTCACACCAAACAGCCTCAAATGTGCTTTTTTCCCCATCCTGCAGTTCAACTTCTATACTCCTTGGCTGAAGCTCATCAGCTATCATCAATAACACTCCTCTCCCCCTTTTTATTCACCCTGTCACACCTGAACACGCTATACCCGTCGCATTCAATCCCACTAGCTTTATTGTCGTGACGTTCTATTTTCATGTTATGTTCTAAATCCGCCATCTTGCTAAAAGTCACTTTCATAAAATAAAGGAAAACTAATTGCAAATTAATCACTGATCTAAGGGTAGAGAAATTTCTATTATACTGCGCCACTCTATCCTTAGATAAGTCTATATGAATTAGTAAGATTAATTCAAAATTAGTTAGCAGTCTTTTCACTCATTCAGGCCGATGGTATTTATTTTCTTTCCTTCTGGGATTCCCGCTAGATCCGAATTTTTGTGAACGGTGCAGTAAAAAGAAATTCAGGCAAACACAATATTTAAATTAACAAACAAAACATTTAATATATGGTTATATAACAAAATACATGTATTCCACTTTTAAATATGACAACTCAGTCAAGCTAGTACATCAGGTCAAGTCATTCACAATAAATCAATCTTCCAAACTTTCACATACAAATACAGTTTCAGAATCACAAAGTTTCTTTACTCAATTTACTACAATAGAAATTCTTAATTAATCAGTTTCCTTGTATCTCTCAACTATACCCTACGATTAACTCGTAACATATAATATATCACTTCAATGTCTATATTTTCAACTCTCAGCCTCGATGGTAAGCTACAGTTAAATTTTAGAAACAGCGCAACGGAACTAATACTTAAATCTGCATACACTGAAATAAACTAATAGGACTGTCCTTACCAGAAATAATCTTCAGTACTTCCAATTTTTGTGAGCACACTTTCAAATTGTATTTATCACACTTGCGAAACACTAAATAACTAAAACATTACTAATCGCGCTTCAAAATCCAGATAACAACTATAAGGTACATTAATTATTCTTATTTATCATTCATCAACTAGTTTAACTTCGTACAATTCCCTTTCTTGGTAGTATAGAAATAAGTCGTAATTGTAGACTGACTGGATTTATTCAGTATTCTTCTTTGAATGTCCAGTTCTCTAATTATCCGATTACGGCAATAATTTCCTTTTATTACTATGGCTGATTTTGCTTTCAGCCAACTATAAGATTCACTTATAAAAAAAATATCTACTCAACTCCTATCCTTAGGAATCTTTAGTTTACTTCCTTGCTACCTTATAGTTCCAAAGTTCCGTTCCGACTCTCACTTACAACTACCTATCTAATTTCTCCCTTCTCCACAAACGCCCCCTTCACACGCGCCCGTTTATTTTCACGCGTCTCCATGACAACCGATAGACGTAAACATTCTCGCGAATGTTACATTACGCTATACAACTACATTGAGTTATTACATAACATTAAGCTTTCACAAAAGGAATAAATAGAATGATCGCATTTCAATAAATGCGCAGTTAAACTACAAATCAATAAATAAAACAGCTTAATAACATTTAATACAGAATCTATTTACCATTAACACATTTCTTTGATTAAGCAATTAAATATTTGACATAATTAAGGTAGTTATATGATATCAATTATAATTTATGTTATTTACATTAAATAATATCTACAAATATAGTTCTTATGACGGAAAATCATGTTGGATTCTGAATCAAACAACATTTATTCTATTTTCTACATAATTAGAATCCAACATTATCATCTTCTGTCAGCCATGTTTCACTAATACCGACAACCTGTGGCCTGGAAGTGCCAACCATGGCCAAAAACTCTTCCTTCTTGTTCCTAATACTCCTGGCATTAGTGTACATGAATCGCAGAACCCATTTGTCCCATCCCTACTTTGATGCCTTATACTAACTATCCCATTCTGATTTGTTGTCCGTCGTACTCGGTCGGGCATAATATACTCATTCATACACTTAACTGCCCCCCCCTAAAGTATGCATATCTACCCCCCCCCCCCTTAATAAATCTAGTTTCCCTGAGTCTGTACATCCACTTCCACATCATTCATCAACACTCTTTCAAGTCTCCGTACACCAACTCCATTCAAATGTAACCCATCCATCTTATATAAGTCCTTTCGCCCATCGAACTCATTCCATACATCAACAAATTCCACACCACTCTCCATGCATAACCCACACATAAAGTCATTGGCAATTATGGCCCTCCTTCTAAACACTTCGCTGTCATACCGCGGTAAGATACTCACCATCCTAACTCTCTCACTCTTCTCTTTTGCTACCTCAAACAACTCCCTCACATCCTCTATCATTTCCATTTTGTCCTCTTTCAAATCATTCGTTCCTGCCACGATTATCATCTCTTTCACCCTCTGTTTTTGCAGTCGAATAGATTCGCTGACGTCCTTTATGTTCGCACCCGGCTGGTACGACTTCGTTAAACTCTCAATTATTACGCCTCTTAATAGCGAATCCCCACACGGCACTCGCTCTCCTTCATTTTATTGACGTTTCCGAACATTCTATTATTTGCCGTCACAGACTTCCACCGGTTATTTGTCGGAATAATAAGACTGCATTTCCTTATAAACTGACATTCTGAAAAATTTTTATTTAGTGGAGAATTTATTTTTTATTTAGTTTTTTTTTCTTCAATTTGCTTCTAGAGTCAGATAGAACATGTGAACTTTTGTTACTGACTGATTTATATATAGCATATTTTATAATAAGAAAAAAATTGTGCAGTAATTGTTCATATAATATGTTTCTTTTAAAAACTCTCATTCAAAAGAAATCTACCTCACCCCCAACAAAAGGCCTGCAGGCTCAAATGTCATATTGTAATAAATTTGTGTATTGGTAAATATTTGTATATTTCTCACCCTTACATTCCACAAAATAAATAAATAAATCTGAGTTACAAATAAAGTGCACTTTCTACATCCAAGCTGTCATGTTCTTTAAGTTTAGCTTTTCCTTAAATTTTAATTTTCAGAACTAAAACTAACTCTAAGCAGTCATCCTTCTTGGACTCAAATATAAAAATATTAGTAAAAGCACCCTTTTGAAATTAGATTGTACAGAATTAAGCATTTTTCATTACATACAATTCAAATATAATCATTCACTATAATCTACTTAAAACTAAATATTAAATTAATCAATTGAATATACTGGATTGAATTTCTTCGTAATTAAAGAAGTGATACTGATATTTTCAAAGTAAATAATAATAAAAAAGAGCTCTTCATTGAAGTAGTTTGTAACACATAAAATCATGTGTCATCTTCAACCATATATCTATACCTCGAGGGGCTCTGATATGCCACTTGAGGGACCTCACTTTTCCTACACAACTTTCCCCATGAGTTTGAATGAAAGAAAAGTAAACCCTGAGTTATATGTTGATCATCGTTACAGTACGTTTGTAAATAGGTAACTCCTCCCATATTTTATAGGATGTCTAGCGTCAGCCAGTTTTTGAGTAAACTAGATTTTGATCTTCTGAAACCCTAAGCTATTTTAAATCTTAAAAAGTTTAAGAAGCTCCTAATTCTCTCAAATATTAGTTTCCTCTTTGTTACAGTGAAATAAAGAAGTGGAATATAGTGAAATAACTGTATAACTTTGGTAGTTTCTTTCTTTCTTTCTTTTTTTTTTTAAATATATTCTGCTAGATAATGCTTAATTCTATTTTGAAATAAAATAGAAATAAAATAAAATGCCAGTGATTATTATTTGTACATTAGTAGTGAGTGGCAGAACGTTTCTACTATATTTGAACGAGAATGCTCATAATTATAAAGAATTTTTATTTTCTCATATCTTATATAGTTGTTCATTTCTAACTAAACCTAAATTCATTTTTTGAGGTACCTCATATAACATCCAGTCCAAAGCTGTAGCTTAGCATTTATACTGCTGGAAACTTTCATAGATATATATTGACCATTGACGTTACTGACAGGATGGGTGAAGCAGAAGTGCTTTTCATATTCCCCTTTATCTGTAATGAGAGTTATTTGGGAATGGGAGATTTGTGAGCAATTAAGCTCGCCCTCTGAGGGCAGTAGTGTTAGCTATGATCGGTTGAGAGAAGAATAGCCTTCGGTCTTTTGTGTTTGTAGTAATCAGTCTCATTGTAATTGACAGCTTGCACGATTAGTGGGTTCGAATGTGAACTTGACTTCACGAAGAATTTTGCTGCAAGATCACGAAGAAGGGAGGATATGTATGGAGTGCCGGTTTCTCGGTGAATTTGTGAATTTCTGATGAACCACGGTGCATCCAGGATCATCCTAAGGCATTTGTTTTGGATTCTCTGTAATTTTGAAATGTTTGATCTTGAAGTGTGACTCCATGCTGGTGAGGCGTAGGCAATGACTGGACGTATTACCATCCAGTAAAGAAGCAATTTATTATGTAGGTTCAATTTGCTCTTGCGGTTGATCAATGGGTAGAGCTCAGCTATGACTTTGGAAGATTTGGAGCAAACGAGATTGATGTGTTTGTTGAAAAGGAGTTTCTTATCCATCAATACCCCAAGATATTTGGTCTCTGAATGCCATGGGATCTTTTGACCAGAGAGCAGGATGTCTTCTTTGTTGCAGATCTTTCTTCTTGAAAACATCATGGCTGAGCTTTTGAGGGGGTTTACTTGAATTCTCCAGTTGGTGAACCAGTTTGCTAGCTCATTGATACTTCCTTGGAGGCTAGTGATTGCTAGGTGAGGGCTGAGCGATCTAGCTAGAATAGCGGTGTCGTCGGCATAAAGAGCCGTAGTAGTTGTTTTTGGGTTGAGAGGAATATCTGCCATGTAAGTTGTGAAAAGTATTGGGGCCAGAAGAGAACCTTGAGGTACTCCGCCAGGATTTTGCGCCTTGAAGAAACAATTCCGTTGAGTTTTACTTGCATGTATCTTTCATTGATATATGAATATATGAGTTTCACTAGTTTAATTGGGATATTGTTTTCAATTAGTTTGAAGATAAGGCCTTGATGCCAGACCTTATCAAAGGCCTTGGCAACATCCAAAAATACAGCAGCAGTATGAAGGTGCCAGTTAAAGCCATGAGTGATATGTTCTGTTAGTCGGTGAATTTGTTGCACCGTGTTGTGAGCTTTGCGAAACCCAAATTGCTCATTTGGGATTATTTTCTGTTGGTCCACTGCTGATTGTAGTCTTGATAGGATGACCTTTTCTATTACTTTGCCAAGACAGGAAAGAAGACTGATGGGCCCTGTAGCTTTGGGGAAGTTGTGGGTTATTACCAGGTTTTTTCAGAGGTATAATGTCCGCGATTTTCCAATCAGAAGGAAAGTATTGGAATCTTAAAATGGAATTAGTAATATTAACTAGATGAATTATGGCTTTCCGTGGGAGTAGCTTTATTATTCTATTGGTAATGCCGTCAGGGCCGGGGGAGCCTTTTTATTCTTCAGATGGGAAATGATATTTATTATTTCTGTTGGAGATGTGGGGGTGATGGTTTCTGAATCATCCTTAGGCTGACTTAGTGCATTTCTAATATATATATATAGCTAGAAACGTTTTCGCAAAACGTCAATAGATGGCAGCACATAACTATCATCATCATGCTTGTCAAGGATTTAAGCCTAGAGTGGCCAGTTCCGCCGTTAGAAATCATCATTGAATCTTTTAAGAGGACGTCTTGGTTTTCTTTTTCCTGGTGGTTTGCCATTTAAGGCTTCTTTTGGTAATCTTTCTGTTTCCATTCTCTCAACGTGTTCCATCCATTTATGTTTATATTTTTTAATTAAACTGTAGCTATAGTTTCACCCAAGGCCGGCTCTACCGACGGTACAAATCGTGCATTTACACGGGACGACAAGTTTTTTGGGGATAGCAAAATTGTCAGAAACTATACGAAAAATAAGGGGGAAGGGGCGGTAAAATTCCTAGGGGCGACCCTGGTTTCACCACATAACCATAGTTTGACCAAAACATAATTTCTTAAGTATTATTTTGCTTTCCCTCCAAGAGAGAGAGAGAGAAAGAAAAAAAGATTTCGTGACTCGGCATATTACGAAATATGGGCTAAGGAATAGTGGGAAATAGAATAAAGAAAGAACTAAACCTTCAGATTCTATCTGACATCACAAAACTATTATTATTATTACTGTGCTTGTGTATGCGCTGTTTAATGGCTAAAGCGATAGAGGTAAACGAATTGTTTCCATTACAGACGTGCCAACAACAGGGACATAAAGTGTTCTTGTTCCGAAGGTGGGGGGGGGGGCATTTTTAGACTTTTTATTTGAACTGGACTACAAATCAATATTAGTAATATTACTGATATCTGAAGATTTAAAAAAAAATAAAATAATTAGCTATAAATAGTGAAATGAAAGAATAGTAGAAACAATATTAAACATACGAAGAAGAAACATGACATCATTTCCCAAAATGTTCCCGAAGAAAATAAAGAATAATTGGACGAATGTTACAAGCAACTTCAACAAATAATTAACAACACACATAAAATGGACTACATACTATCAACTTAATGCTAGAATGGGTAGCAAACCAATAAAAGACTGTATAGGAAATAATGAGAAACCGCATCCTCAAATAAGATTTTCTAAGAATAATTGACTATTCAATAATCTGGAAATAGCAAATTTCTTTTATAGACATAGAGAAGTATACAAGCGCACCTGGGAGCAAGAAGCAGTAAATATATAATTGATCACATGACATGAAATAAAATAAACCTAACAAAAACCTAATAACAGATGTCGGAGTATACAGAAGCTAAATACAGATTATTTACGTAGTTATTAGAAACATGTCGATACCTCAAATGGTTGAAGATTAAAATTAATGAAAACCAATAGAAAGTGTATTTAAAATAAAAATGCTACAGTGTTAAAAGAATTTAAGGTAGAAGCAAGTGAAAATATTGAAATTTCCTTTGAGAAATGTGTTCAAATGTGTTATCTATATGGCTAAAGCGATATATTGTTTCCATTACAGACGTGTTGTTTGTAATGGAAATTGTTTGCATTACAGACGTGCAAACAACAGGCACATAAAGTGTTCTTGTTCCGAAGGTGGGGTGGGGGGGGGGCATTTTTAGACTTTGTATTCGAACTGGACTACAAATCAATATTAGTAATATTGATTTGTAGTTCAGCGATTCTGTCTAGATCTCTGAGATCCGTCCTCTGAATTGTAATTTAATTTTGAGGAAACAAAGAAGTCATGGGGGGGGGGGGAGTGTGAGGTGGATTTGGAACTGCAGCTTGTTCGTGTCCAAGAGCTTTGCACAGACAACGCAGTGTACTTAGGAATTCTTGCGATGAAGCAACCAGTTCCGTGTGCGTGTGTGTGTCACTCTTCTGATCATTCTCGTCAAATAAACATCTTCACTTAAAATCCCGACGTCTAAGCCATACTGTTTGTTGACAATTTAGACTTGCAGGAATGGATTTCTGATGCGTAGCTCCTTCACGGTCAAATAAAAGTTTTATTATTATTATTATTTTAATTTCCTATTTCTTTTCTTTTCTTTCTTTTTTTCCCTCCCATATGTACTTGTCTGGAATTCTTTGGAAGCTGTCATGATTGACTTGACCTGATGGCGGTAGTTTGGAACATTTCAGAGATCTCCGAAGATGTTTTACCGAGTTAAAAACAAAACTTGGTGAAAACTCTGCTCTTTCGCATTTTGAAATTCGCAGAACACAATAGGTAAACATGCAATTAAACAGCATTCATATTGCAATACCGCGACCTATATTGGCAACGCTCATCCGACCAAGGCACAATGAGCAATTCATAAACTGAATAAAGCAACAATTGTCTAATAAGCAGAGTTAATTAACCCCCTCTCCTATTGACAGAAGTGCTAATCGAACTGAAAATTTTCTCAAGTAATTGAGAACAACAGGCCTATACGTTATTTTTGACAAGTCATATTGTGTAGCCGTTTTGAAAATTTAAAATAACCAATTTTTTACTCCATAAAATTAGGAATCGAAATACTCGCACATTATCTTGTGGCTTACGTATGCCTTTTGACTAACCTAGCTCACGCCGACACGTTCATGATTGATATTGAAATATGTGCATCCAGTCCGGTACTTTTTTGAACAGATTTGCATTTGTCCTAAATAAACGATTAGCTTCGAAAATTTAGTCAGGTTATTTATTAAGCTTATTATACTCATCCACTTCTTGTGTTGTGATTATATTATTGTATTGCCTTTTTGTGAATCGTTTTTTAATTTAAAACCGTCACTGGAATTGACATATGGATAACATTGCATTCTGAAAATGGATAACGTGCTTTCTGACGGTATAAAGTGTAGATCGAAATTACCATTTTGGCAAAATTATAACATTCTAGGAAAATAAAAATAATGGCGGGCAGCCTCTTAAACAAGCACTGGCAGACCATATTTTGTCAGTAGTCCGAAATCCCTGCTCTAGGGTATAGGGTTCTTTGATACCATGCATAATTTTTTAACACGTTCTCTTTAAATTATTAAAATTAAAAAAAAAAAAAAAGGCTGGTTGGTTAGTTTAGATTACACTAAAGCAGCTATGACTTCTGTTCAATGTGTGTGCGTTCTAGCTAGTTCGTAAGTTTTGTGGAAGAAATAACTAATTCTAATTCTAAAAATAGCGATTGTTTAGATAAGAGACTGGTTCGCAGAGTTAGTGTACCGCTTTCCAACCAACGGGCCGCAGGTACAATTCCCGCCGTAGGCATGGATGTTGGTGTGTGTCCTTTGAAGGGAGATGAATTTCAACGCCGTGTCATTAATAAATTATTATTATCTCGAACAGGTAGTTGAGTTCCGTAAGTAGATTGTAACGAGCGTTTCAATTTCCTGAACGAAAGGCTCATTGAATTAAAAAAATTCCATCGTCCGACGGGAGACCACAGCTCTCCCCCCTTTACTGGAGGCGTGAAGTGGTTTTAAAAAAGTCTCATGCTTTAGTTTCTCTAGAGCCCTGCTCTGTAAGGTTGTAGATTCATAACCTTACATGGGCGGAAGTGACATAAATAATAACAGAATTTAATAATTGTGTTTATGTAAATATTTTTGAACTATTTTCATTGCGGTGTAGGTGCATCAGAAAACAGACAGTGTCCTTTTATTCTTATACCTAAAATGACTGTTATTGTCAAATATAATTCATTTTACAATCCATCGTTGAAATTTTTCGTATATGACAAACTTCGTACCTCGGGAAGGTAAGTACTGTATTACTAAACTCGGCAATGCAGTAGGCACGATAACTGAAATGAAATGACTCCAGTGAAGACGCAATGGGCGCCTTCACGGTTTTAAGAACGTTCTTCAGGGCCCAGGAAAAGTGCTTTTTAAAGAGGAAATACGTAGTTTTGGCGTTTGTGATCATTTATATGATAATTCCTTTGTGTCGAACCAGATATCTTCATACCTATATACAATTTCCTCATTCACGATAAGGTATTAACTTTCGTATTACTGTTCATCTTGCAGTTTTAAACGAGTGGCCTTAAACGGTAATTCAGTTCGCCTATCTCCTAAACCTTCCTTTCACAGCATCACATCACCAGACTATTTTGGATTCGCAACTGACTATTTCCACCACGGAAAGGTATGCGTGTAGTAATTTGCAGCTGCTAATTTGACGATAGTCTTTATGGCAGTATTTTTGTGATGCTCTGATGTGTTGCAATTCATAATCCGGATGGAGGTCTCTGCACTTCCTGAGTGACGCATTGCATATCTTAAGCGAAATAAGTAAGTTCAGTAGCATAACAAAATTTAATTGCACCTCTACAGAGGAAGTGTTGGGAAGGCGAAGAGATAACAAGCAAGCGTGGAATTCTCGACCGCTTCGCCATAGATGAAAGACAACAAGAACACCCGTGCTTTCTCCGAGTCATGTTCATGTGCTTGGCACCCGCGTTGCCATAAGAGGTCGTGCGTAAATGGAGCACTGTGTCATCCCAAGCGCTGTTTAAAAGGGTAAAGCGCTGTAAAGAAGAAAGAAAAAAAGGAAGTGACGTCACAGTGAAACAGAGCATGAACGTGAGTGAGCGAAGAAGGTGAGATTAAAGGCCTCATTCTGTGGGTGTCTGGTAATGTCTGCTGTAGGGCGGAACGAACTACAAAATGGTTTGTACAGAAGCACATTAAAATAGGCCGTTGCTATTTTCCAACCATATAAGACGCTTTCCGTCTTCTGAACTCCCACGTGAACTCAACAAACTATCTTCGGCACAACTTTCTTGATGAGTCGTATTTTGAGGTCATCGCGAAAAGGTAACGCCCTCAGTAGGTGCAAAGAACAGCGTTTTACATTTAATTAAATGCATGGACAACTGCGTAGATAATTAAGTTGAAATAGAAAACTTCTCTTAAAGCGAATGATTTATAGAGAGGAGATGTGTTTGATATATTTTTCCTTTATGACAAAGATACGAAGTATACGGCGAAAAAAAAAAAAAAAAGCACTAATTAGGACTTCAAAACTAAATCTGATATCTAACCATACAGCCAAATCACAACTTTTAGGATTTAAAATATTTTCCAATTTCCAAACCTAATAAACCACACCATCAAAAAGCCCGAATTAAACCGAAAAATTTATACACTACCTTCTAGTTAAAGGAACTAAAATAAGTAAATATGCCTTAACTTAGGTTTCGAGGAGCGACAAGTAAGATTCATGGGAGTCCTGTGACTAAATGAACGATACGCGATTATATGTGGGATGCTTGAACAAAAAAACACCTCGCATCAAAGTTAACAGTTCAGATTTAGTGGAGAAACGTGAACTTTATGATTCTCATAGCTGCAATTAATTTTATGGATTTCATTGGATAAGGTAACTTACGAGTAGGTGGAAGAGCAGTTTGGTTTGGTTAGAATTACTGCCGAGATGACTAAGGAGTGGCAAGCGTATGACGTCTATTAATTGCCTGTGTTATAAAGTCGTGGGCTTTTCAAGTGAAGGTGAGGTCGACACTCATATATGGAGATAGTGTTTTTTCTTTCGAAAACTAGAGACAAACAGGCAAACCAGTTAGAGAACACACAAAATTAATAGAAAAAAATCCACTGATCGTTATGACCTTTACATCACCACTGCGGCCATAATTGCAGCTAAACTGTATGAGACCAACTAAACTCACTTCCATCTAGAATGTACTTAAAAGTTCCTTTTTTAAGGATGATATTCGAACCCTAGTTTTTCCAAATAATGAGAGATTGTCGAGTCATCCTCCCGACTAAGGCGCTTGGTAGGATCTAATTTGAAATGAAGAAGCACTTTCCATCTCCATTCTTAGGCAAGTAATAATAGTCTTCTACAAGGAAGCCAACTGCGGCCTTCATTAGTCTAATGGCAGCGAGAAAGGCTGGAAATATTCTTACGTTTAGAAGCTAAAGTATGTGTTATTAAACCTATTGGAAAGTTCATCCGTTGGTTACTCGCCTTGGTATAAACGACATTTGATGAGCAGTAGACATCCCATTTTCAACCATCTCTGCTAATAACAATATCAGGTTTTGCCCAATGCACTGAACTGTGATACAGTGTGCAGTCGTGATTACTTTTAAATGTAAAAATAGCATATACTGTATCGATGTAAATTAAATTGCCTACACCCATTGAGTTTGTGACTTCCTCCCATCATAAACTACGGTATATATGACCTTTTGTAATATTTACTAAGAGAGGAATTGCATGCATTCGTTTATTGTCTAAGATTTGGCTTTATTTTAGCTCGTAACAGAGCATCTGTTCAGTCTGTCCTAGGATTGCCCGACCTCCTCTACCATAGCGCTTCCCAAACTGTGGGCCGTGAAATATTGAAAACAAATTTAAAATGTTTTAAGACTAAGAAGATTTTTTTTATCTTAAAAGAAACGCTTTTAATTTTTATTATTTATTATTTCTTTTTTGTTATTTTTTATATTTTAATGGAAAAAAAAATCACACATTGGTGTTGGTTCACAAATTTTGCTTCTTGCGTGTTTCGGCGATTAATGAATATTAGTAAATATAAGCTTATTCATACGAGTTTCATTTCAAAGCAGAAATCTAAGAATTGCAGTTTCAAATATTTCACCTGATATTGACTTTGTGTAGCGGTATTGAAACACATCCATCACATTAAATTGTTATTAAACTTCTTTTAAGTTTTTAATTCTTTCTTTATTACTAATCGTTTTACGTTTCATGTGCTTATACTGCAAATGTATAATAACAATATCTCTATCAATATAAAAATATAAGATAATGACCATGTCAAATGTGTATGTAAGATGTTAAAAATGTAATATTTGCATTTGATTTTTGCAATATTCGCTGTGTATGTTTTGTATTGAATATAAATATAAAAAATATTATAATAATATATGTCTATATTACGATTTTTTTCGAGGGGGGCGTGAAATATTTTAATTTTTCCGAAGGGGGTCGTTTTATCCAGAAGTTTGGGAAGCACTGCTCTATCAATTCCGTTTTGACGCCATTGTTGACCCGTTTGAGAGACTCAGTTGTAAGGATAATGACTCCTGTTATAACAAATTAGAAGTATATAAGTTTATTCATACCGATGCGCAGTCATCATATTATTAGCAATATGGAGCGGCTCTGTCTTCGGATAGTTCATTTCTTGTCATAACATCATCTGTTGTTAATAATGCAATATTTTTCGTAAGAATGACCACCCCAACTCTCATATCTTGACTGAGATGTTTTGGTTTATTGATATTTAAACCGCTTTTTTAGTCATTATAAGTATAGTTTAAGAACAGAAAGATTGCACTTTCCCCTTTGAATTGGTATCCTCTATATCAGGGCTGTCCAATCTCAGGTAATCCGAAGGCCGCATTAAAAAAAAAAAAAAAAGATTTACCTCAGGGCCGCATCCATTGCGTATATAGTAATTTGGTGAGCAGCAGCGACACAACTTCGATAGCTGAACAAACGAACAGCACTAATCGCGCGCTCGCGATCCCCGTGTGCCTCGGAGCATGCGCATTAGAACAAAATAGTGTAAGAACGCTTCTTTGACACATCTAATATTTGAAAAATACGTGTTAGACAGTAATGTAAAAACACCAAATAAAATAACCAACATCGAGATTATCGATTAGTGAAAGAATTAAAAATTTAATACGCATTTGGTTCAAATTGTTATTTTATTTTTTCGCTCGTGAAAATCAAAATCGCATCCCGGACCGTGTTTTAGACAACTCTGCTCTATGTTATTGAGGAATCGGTCTTTTATTATCGGAACTAAAATTGTTAAATATCCTGTTCTGAAGTTATCTTCCTTGAATGTGCTTGAGGGATCGTTACTTGTGTAACGATCATACCATGAAACCCTGACCCTAGGCAGAACAGAGTGATGGCCAAACGAAAAATTAGAGATGCTAAAAATCGTTAATTATTTGTCTTTTAAACTTCATTTGCTTTAAACTTTTTGCATCAGTTTAAGAACACACGCGATTTTTTTTTATTCAATATCTAATCTCCGTAAAGTTGCAAACCTATAAGTTCTTTAGTATCGTGGAGACTAAGGACTAGATAACTGAGGGACCTGAAATGAAATGTAAACATGGTATTTGCTTCCCTTACCAGATAAAGCCATTTCAGGCTTCCATGTGGTATTATACCACCTAAAGACATTCCCAAACGTCCATTAAGAGTTGAATTCAAACTCACAAACACTAGATAAAGTAGGTTGGAGATCACAATAAATTAATGTGCGGTGATAAAAGCGAAAAAGGGCCTACAAAAGCGCTTTGGCTATCATAAAAGGAATTTGGACCACTAAAGAGCTGAAGATGCACAACATGAAGCCATTTCTATTGAAAGTTCTTCACGCAAATATTATCACCTGAAAAGTATACCTTCTCTAGTTAGCAGTTCCACTTCTTTTT
Source organism: Typopeltis vanoorti (assembly GCF_054136105.1). Lineage (NCBI taxonomy): Eukaryota > Metazoa > Arthropoda > Arachnida > Uropygi > Thelyphonidae > Typopeltis > Typopeltis vanoorti. The sequence continues at coordinate 114,174,364 of NC_143564.1, forward strand.
TTTTTTTTTCCAACTAGATGTCTTCAGAGTAAGGTGCACAGCTTCCTTTCTCCCTTCATTTATTTCTCCCTATTAATTCTAGACCCCTTCATGTGGTCTTAATACCCTGTAAATAACTAAGAAACCAGTACTACTATCATTGTAGGGTAAAAAAGAGAGCTGCTCTGCAGCCAACGGTTTTATATATATATATATATATACAGGGCCGCGCCAACCCGAGGGTGCAAGGGATATACCGCACCCGGGCGACAACATTGATAGGGCGACATTTTATGTAGCTAATATCTTATTTGGATTATACAATGCAGTATTAGGGGCGACCGATAAAAAGTTTGCACCTGGGCGCCAAATACCCTTGGCGAGTCCCTGTATATAAGTACACGGAACTGAACTGGTGATAACAGGAGAATCCAGATCAGCTTGCCCGTAATTCACCACCTCGTAGAAAAAATAAGTTCGAGTTTTGCGGTATGCAGGAATACTGTCGAGGCCATGAATGGATGGACATAACTCACACAAGTACATAGCCTGGTATATATATATGACAGAATGATCATTCACTCGGTTAACATACATAGTTTTATGAAAAAATTGAATGACTAGAACCGAGATTTAAGTAAAAAGGTTTTAATATAAACACACTACTAGTTTCGGCCTGTAACAGCCTTCTTCAGGTGACATTATAAAAGAAAAAACACTAAACATTGAGGGTTAAAAGACTGAACAACATAGACGGTCTTTATACATAATTAGCATGAAAACGTTGTAGTTGTATTTGAAGCTGTTCTTTCGTTTGTTGCATTGTTGGGAGAGCACCATGCAACAAACGAAAGAACAGCTTCAAATACAACTACAACGCTTTCATGCTAATTATGTATAAAGGCTGTCTATGTTGTTCAGTCTTTTAACCCTCAATGTTTAGTGTTTTTTCTTTTATAATGTCACCTGAAGAAGGCTGTTACAGGCCAAAACTAGTAGTGTGTTTATATTAAAACCTTTTTACTTAAATCTCGGTTCTAGTCATTCAATTTTTTCATAAAAAAAAAAATATATATATATATATATATATATATATATATATATATAAAATTTCCAAATTCACTTCATAAAGTTGTGGCCTTAGCACAAGCATTTGGTACTATCCCAGACCTGTTATATCTTATGGAACTTCATCGACACGTTACATGATTCCTTGTGAAAGACAGGGAGATTACGTTTGTCATATCTGAGATTCTAAATAAGAGAATTAAAACCCATTTATTATCTGATCTAACTAAAAATTTCCTTTCCACAATTTGTTTTTATGGTCTGTTCCGAAAATAACTTCAATCGGGAGTGAATTTCCTCCGTTAGTGCGAGAACACCACCATGGGGGGGGGGGGTGATACGCTTGTCTTCTCGAATAAGATTTCCAGACTATTTAACTTTTATCCCATTTTATCCCACCCATAGCACAAATACTAATGTACACATACCGGCCACTGAATTAGAAACTTTTATTTTATACCGTGTTGGACCTCCTTTAGACTGAATTACAGCACATATGAGGTTTGGAACAGATTCCACAAGGTGTCGTATTGCATCTACGTCTACAAGATACCAGACGTTCACCAGACAGTCCTTTAACCGGCTCAAATTTTACGGAAGAAGAATTTCCTACCGGATCTGTTTTTAATATGCCCCATACATTCTCGATGGGGTTCAGATCCGGACTTTGTGGTGGCCAGGGAAGATGGTGTAAGTTGCTGTCATGCTCGCTGAACCACTGCTGAACAATTATTGCACGATGGAGAGTAGCGTTGTAGTATGCGAAACCGGCACATGCTGGATAAAAAATCAACATTGCAGGATGGACTTGATCGACAACAATGTTCACATATTTGGACGACACCCGACCTTTCAACAAATATCAGCAAACATCATCCTCCAGAATCTTGAGTTGGTTGTGTTTACAAGGCAAGTTGGGTTCATTGTGCATCTGGTTCCCGTCAAACTCTCTGCTTACTGTCTGTAGAGAACAAGAGTACCAGAACTCGTCGGATCCGGTGACTTTTACATAATCTTTCAGTGTACAGTCAGGATTGCCAATACTGATCATTTCAATTCACTAGGCATAGTTCGGCGAGATATAGGTGGGAAACTGCCTTAATTAAATGCTTCGGTCAACTGTTACGTACAGGAAGTTCTGTTTGTCCGTACAAGCCTTTTAAGAAGACGACGATGTCGTTCCTGTCTTAGGATCAAGTTACGCCTCTTAGATCAAGCAATGTGGGTTATTTTATTACTGATTAAACGCCCGGGATATCTCACCTTTTGAGAAACCAGTAAGCTCTGCTGTTTTCAAAATCGTGGCTCCAACCAGACTGGGGCACCCACAATAAGCACTTTATCGAACTCCGAAAGATCCTTTGTTTTTCCCATTGTGATCAACACGGTTTACGATTACTGAGCAACAGCATTCTTAAATAGTTGTCTAGAACAGGTGACCAAGTATTTAGTATACGCTGTGTAAGCGGCGTTTACGCATATCGACTTCTAAATCATCGGCCGGTATGTGTACTATAAGCTATGATACGCTAGTATAAGTTTTTTTTTTTTTTTTTTTTTTAAAGTATACTTATACAAACCTTCCAGGGAGACTGCTTCTCTAACTCCACTGATTCAGCTGGAAGAAGTGAAGTCAAGCCTATCAAACACCAGATAAGTAAATGGATAGTTGAATCCTTTTGATAAGTGGTTTTCCTTCCAATATATATTGTATATATCTCTCTCTCTTCTGGGGAATTTAGACCATAAATTTGTCCATGGTTCCTTCTTACAGAATGTTCATCGCTCATCTGTTATCTGTCCTTTTGCATTACAGTGGTATTCCATGAATAGGTTATGCCATCGGATACCACTAATGCACTACGTTCTTTTAAAGTTTTCACTGTTTGACTGGAACAGTGCAAATAGTTGTCAGAACAAGTGAAAGAATTCTTGTTTAAAAGACCATATCTCCTACTTATTCAGAACTTCAGCCCCTTTTCGAACTGCTTCAGGTTCTCCAACAAATTGACAACGCGGTCTCATGAAAAAGGTACAGCATATATTTCAATGACTTAAAGCAAAAACGCTAACCACCACCACGAGTGCAGTACCTAAAAATCCCGTTCCGCGTATGAAAGGGTCAAATAGTTGCCTTCAACTCAAACGGCAATTGAACTTTCTGGTCCCTCTTCAAGGACTACTGGTCGCAACTCCTCATTCCAGATGGCATCGGTGTAATATTACCCAAAAATACCTCCTGGCCTCACCTGTTCTTACCTTTGTATGAATGACCAAAGCACATTACCTCCTCTACATCAGACAGCTCTTTGTATGCCTCTCTGATCTTTCTAGCGAAAGATATAAGAAAACTACTCAGTAGTCTAGATATTAATAAGTATCTTAGCACAGAAATCATACCTATGCTTACAATTTGCACCGCAGAATATCAATCATCATATGGTAGTCTATTCCTATTATATATTCGTCTACCATTTACCTAACAGCATGAAACAATCCCATATTCATTCAACCTAAAAAACAAAACAAAACAAGTGGATTTGATAAAGAGCATCCTGTTGACCTTATCTCAATCCTCTTGAAAACAATGGAGGTCATCTACTTGACTCCATAACGTGTAAGTACAACACTTAGTGTTCACCATTCTTGTAGCATGGCAGACATAGCCAGCTTTACCAACATGCTATATCATGGTTTGAAGACGCGCCTATAGTCGTCCTTGATATTTCTAGTACTAATTACCACGCCTAGCATAAAATCATACTAAACTAATGGTATTATGGGATACCTTCCATCTTTTGCAGTTATCACCCGCTTTCTGTTCATTTAGTACATCACGTCATGATGGATTGGGGTGGGGAATGAAGAGAGGAAACCAAAGCCAGAGTAACCCATGACTTTGCATTTTTATCCATGCTCTTCCTCCGATATATATATATATATATATATATCAACTTTCTTTTCCTACTCTCAAATCCTATCTATGAGTTTTCTAAGTTACTTCATTCTTCTTCAAACTATACTGCAGTCATTCCACCATTTTCCATCATCCTCTCCAAAAACATTAACTTTCTTGCCTTTCTCTAGTATAAATATAAACCGTTTTTTTTTTTTTTTACTTGCTCGTAAGGAACATATCGCCTCCTTTACATAGAATATCTAGTCCAGTCAATCAGAATTTTTCCCCCTTCATACAGTTAGCCTTCCTTTCACTGACATAACATCCCAACAGCGGAATATCAGTGGCGACTTGTACATAAGCACTGCGACACTGCAGCACCCCCAAAGAAAAAACGAAATAATTAAATAATAAATAATTGTTTGTGTTTATAAATATCAATAACAATGCTGACAACGTTATATAAATGCAACACAACATGTTAAAGCTTATGTTTCGACATTAATTGAATAATTAATTGGAATTGTTCGATTAACGCTTTAAATTACGAAACAAATGCACTATCTAACGCAGTGCAGGAATTATCACTTTCGGCCAATCGCAGCTAGACTCGCCGATATTCGTTTGCACTTGTCACTGCACATAAGTGAATCCGAGACTGCTCGTGGAGCAGTGTCGCTACAGATAAAATGTATGCTTGCGGACGTTATTTCTGTGAGATACGAAACTTTTGTTATTGGTGTTTGTTCGTAGTGAGTGTGAAATATTTTTAATAAAGCACTTTTTTGATATGTAAATTTATTTATTTTAATAAATTTGTTACTGATTAGGAAAAATGAATTATTTTTCTTATTTTGTATATGTATGTAGCACCCCACTCAAAATTTTCACCGGCCGCCACTGATATATATGCATATATAAATAAATCAATTCTGAATCGCCTAACCTTAGAACACCGTTTACATTTGGGTTAGTCTGTGTAAACCAACTTAAGATACATCACGTGATTCGACCATTCTCATAAGAGATGGTTTCCTTCTTACAAACTCCTTGCAATTACTTTCTGGTGGAGATGTGTTTCTACCCTTTCTTCAGGTATTTTCATTAGACACCATTCCTTTCAGCGTTATACATATATACATCTTGGAAAGATGTCAAAGACACCATATTGTTGCGAACAAATATGTAGGAGCAATTCTACGGGCATACTTTTCACAAACGGGTGATAGCAATCAATGGGAATTTTGGACCATTCTTCCTGTAGGCATGTAACGAGGTCCTGGACTATTGTGGAGCAGACGTCTCCTTTGACCTCACCCAAAGCTCCAGCTCGTCTCACAGATGTTCAGTAGGGTTAGGATCAGGGCTCTGTGGCTACGTTCACGCCCACAAACCATGCAGTTACAGCAGCAGCCTTATGACACAGTGCATTGTCTTTCTGAAAGAGACAATAGTCAGTTCCATATAAACGCCAAAGTAATAATTGCTTTGTCTAGAACATTCGGGTACCTCTCAGAGTTCAGTGTTCCCCTCCGAGGGCAGTAAACAGGACCATACCATCAACACTGACGCCCCCGAATTTCATAGTTAGATTATGCACTCTTATAAAGAGACGTTCATGCGGCATCCGCCACACCCGTTCCATCTACACCAGTAGGAGGGTGTAGCATGATTCGTACTTCCATAACAGCAAGCTTCCACGTTCCATTGTACACGCTCTTTGCGCCACTGAATCCATGTTGCATATTGGTTCGGGTAATGAGGGACTTGCATATTGCTGTCCTACCATGACAACCCATGTCGTGAGTATCGGTTTTTAATGTTTTTGTGCACATTAGTGTTCCCAGAGATATTCGGAAATCGGCATTCAACGTATCAGCCGAAGAATGGCGGTTTTTGCATGATATCTTTCGTTGCACCCTACGATCACGTTCAGCGAGTATGATGGGTCGTCCACTGCAGTTAGCACTTTACTTCCTGCACTTCCATTTCTGTATGGTGTCAATGATTGTTGACTTGATGGTCAAATTTGCCTAACACACATACAAGCCTGAAACATGGCATCCTATCACATCGCCTTTTTCCAACTGTCAGTTCCTTTTTTGCAGTCATTTCACCCGGACACAGTTGCACCGACTTGTCAGCATCATATTGTACTTCTCCAATTTATACCGGTTACAAATACACATGACATGGCACGATGCATCTTGCCCATTGAGGTGTTCTTAAACTTCTTTCCTAGCAGTGTATAAAAATAGTGGTGCTGATAGTTAAGTAGACAATTCAACTTCCATCTTAGTGGACTTTTTCCCCAAGGAATATGATCTTCGACAGCTCAAGAAACAGCTTATTTTCAATTTTTTCTCACTCAACATGGCATTCATGTTATAGATTGGTAATCCCTCGTATGGGATTGATTATATATAAAGATTTTAACATAAATGTTATATATAATATACAACCAATTTAAACGGATTACAGAGTTTTCTGTATTATTAAATCAACATAGCAATTGAGCATGTTAATTATATCCTTGGAGTAACTGGAGGACGACCAAATAATATTGCATACTAACTTTACGACCTAAAAACAGATCAAGTTTAAATAGGATGAAATAAATACTTTCATCGTACTACAAAAATATTCACATTTGCAATCAAATGATTGGGAAAAAAAAAAAAAAAAGTCAGCATAGCCGCACTGTAAAAGTGAAATTAGGATTTAAGAGGCTTATGACTCGCTTTTTCTAGTTTAGGAGCCTAAAAATAACTTTAGGTCCTATTAAACACCTATAGGTTAGGCCATCGGTGTATAGAATTCGATAAAGTGGGCATCAGCTATTTGGTTTCAACAACCCGGAGAATTTACCATAATTAAAAACGGTGTACAAGGTTTCTTACAGCAAAGTCTAAACTGATAGATGTGCCTTGATAGGAAATAATCGAGCGATTTGTATAAGTTACAGGAAATTACAAACCATTAGGGGGGTCCTCTGAAGGGTTTCACCGAATGACTTCTCTGAGGTCAGAAGGCCATTGTAGGCCTAAATCCATGAATGTATGATATCTAAGTTACATAAAGTTTGCGACGTCTTAACTTAAAATTCAGGTTACTTGACTTATGAAACTGTTAGGTTATGCTAGAAAATAAGATTACTGCAAAACACTAATTTTAGTTTCAACATGGTTCGCATATTGAAAGCAAAGCTACGTAGCATGTCGGCTAATTACCATGATTTAAGTCATATCCAATATGTGTGGAATGATTGTTATAAGAACACAGGATAATTTCTTGAAAGTTGAATGCTCACTTAGTTTATTTCAGGTCTTTAACAGATTATATTACAATGTTTGCAAAATCACGTTTAGTTACAATCACAGGTTACATTAAGATTAATAGTCGCCATTTGCTATTTACAGTTTAGTGATATTTCAAAATGTTACATTAAAATGTAGACACATTCAGTTATATTTCCAGTATCGTGCATATATTTGCACAGAGGGTTAAGTTCTGCAATTACATAAACTTCCAGGCACCTTCTTCACTGTATATATTCAGATAAAGATAGAAGTTTGTTGGGACAAGCAATATTCCACTACATCACTTGTCAGAGAATCTTTTTTTTTTTTTTAAACAAAAACACTTGGCTAATTCATCATCAGGAGATTCAGATTTTCAATGACATTTATCCAGTTTAAGAAAATTATGGTACAAATGGTAGGTAAAGTGTCATTTTTTCGCACTTTTATATATGCATGGCTATATCTCCCTCTCCTTAAGGAACCCCAAGAAACCACCATGAATAAATTAAGCATAAATTAAATGACTAGTAGAACACTTCATTTGTTGTTAGAAAGGAGTTTAAGCATATAGAGCGTTGCTTAGACGTAGCTGAAAATCTTTGTAGAGCAGTTTGCCTCCTAACGGTACACGTTGAACAAACATGTCAATCGTCATCAAACATAGGGCTTTACCATTCATGAGAAAGCGATCGAGGTGGACAGATGGAAGCTTGTGAAGGATAGTCAAGTACTCCAGCCAACGGGCTACATCTTCTCGACTCCATTGTCTAGGATCTACGATAAAGAAAATAAATAGTTTAATTTAAAGATGTAATTATCACGATTAAAAACAGGTATACTAATTGAATTAAAATTTTACATTTCTAAATTTGAACATGGTAATAGCCCGAAACTTCCTCCTAAGCAGATAAAGTATAGTTTTGTGGCCAATGTTTTTGTGCCCATCTGCATCTTTGCGTGGCTTCACGACAGGGGTGAATTCTGCATGCTTGTTACACAAGCTCATTAATTAAAGGAAGTATTATTTGTTAATAAATGCATGCATTTATAAGCATTCCATTTAAGCTCATTTTTGTAGAGAGAAGAAATCTTAAGCTTGCGCGGCAATAATTGAGCTTTGCGTTGTGTATCGAAGGCCGATGCTTGCTCGGTTGTAGGAGCTTCCAGGTCTTCGCTGCAGCACTGATTTCATGCGCTCGCATAGCCATTTCCGCTCCCTTCACGTCGTCTTAAACACAGGCCATACGCAGTGAAAGTAGCTCTATCCAGCCTTTAAAAGTGTGCGTGTTGCTTGGGAAAATTAAGTTACAACCAACTTTTTATGACGATGTTATTGACCAGTTCATAAAGAAGAACCGTAGGGTAGAATTTGTATTCAAGTAGCTAAATTGAAAAAAGATATATCATTTGTAAAATAAAATGTTGTATGATTAAATGTACATAAAAATTTCTAAATATAGTTTTAAATGGTCAGTAATTCTTATTCCGCTAATCAGACTTCAATCACACCTCACTCCCTGAATGATAACAAGAGCAAGCGTGAATTTCAAGACCAGCATGCTTCACGAGACAAATATGTTTGAAGTGGTGGTTTCACAAAATGAACGTCTAAGATTCATTGTGTTCTTTCATATATACGTGTATAAGATTTTGTTCAACCTGGATGAGTCATTTCTATCGACTCGTTTTAGTGTTAATTATCATACAATTTTTTGTAGTACATGGGAAAAAAATAAAAATATCAGTTCTTACATAAGATGAAAAACGCTATTGAGAAAATGCTCTACTGCGGATTTAATTTGTTTGCACAAGGACCACCTTAATAAAAACGTAGGGATGAAAGCATTAAGTTAAGTAATCGCTGTTTTCGAATTTCTTTATTAAAAAAAAAAAAAAAGCTGGTAGCCGACAAAGTTCTTAAAATGCCTAGAGCAAGTCTTTATTCCCTATACTCCAGAAAGGGAATCAACTTTTGTAGTATGCATGTATTCCTGGAATACCTTTCAATATTAAAATTTTTATTCAAAATTTTAAAAATAAAACAAATTAAAATTTGTGTTTATAATAACAACAGGGGTATTAGTGGATGGTTATTTCATATAGAGAAGTTTGCCATGCATTATTCCATAGAGTAAATACCACAGTAAGCTAATCAATCTATTATAGAATAGAATTTTATATAAAAAAAAGGCACCGTTTTGACTAAGAAGGGGAAAGGATTTTCCACCCCCCCCTCCCAAAAAGGCTTTGCCACTTAATGTTGTTATTGGCGTTTCACAGCATTAAGTGAAATTAGGAAGCGGCTGCTTTCAGTGTGCAAATCAGGAATGTGCGAGTTGACTTATTCAGCCGCTAAAATCTTTTTGCCTTTAGTTCTGGAAAAGTAATCAATCATCTTGCACATGCATAATCATTACGTTGTATTCATGGTTTTCCTGAAAACCCTTCGGCTTTTCAAGACCTTTTCCCATTCTCCTCCCTAAAGTTTGAGGTCTTAAGCTCGAAGTGGATTAGGTTCGATTTGTGAAACTTAAAGATACTATTTATTTTCTAGAGAAAAACTATTCCCCCCCCCCCTGCGGAAACCTGAAGAAACAGGCCAGTTCATGAAAGTTTTAAGCTGCAACTCAACGACACCAGACTGGAAAAAGAATCCAATTAGTTATAGTGCAACTAAAGAACTTAGCTATATTAGAACTTTGGAGTTCTTTAGAAAAAATCTAATTGGTTCAGAAATGAATAGAAAGGTCTACAGTTGTCATACTTACGTTAAATATTATGGGAGGTAGAAGGACTGCAAGTAAAAATACCTACAATCTGAATGAAAAAGGATGCGTTTGATCGTAACTAACAACACTAAAGCAATTGTCAAAGAACTATAATCAATGAAATATTAACTATCACTAAGTTAACGCTATTTGAAGCCATTCCTAGAAACATAAGATCTAGAATATTTATATCCAAATTGACGGGCTGGTTTTGAACTTCTCATAATATGAATATCAAGGATTGAGTGGGTTTCTTGGAATTGACCTTGAAAAGGGAGTGGCAGAATGTAAGTACCTGTCGGGCACAAATGCCTAATCTCTCTCTCTCTCTGGCAAAGTATTAAGTTATCAAATTTCAAATCAAACGTTACTTAGTAGGTTCCTGGATTAGAGAGACAGAAAAATTATGCATATTGTATTCACATACAATATATCGCTTTCCCCCTTCGCACTGTGGTATGCGATTGACTGCCCTGGAAATATGGAGTTTAATTGATGCCAAGTATTTTCCAGATTAATGTTTCTTTTTTAACCAATTTTATATTCTTGGTTAAAAGCGATACCTCAAATTTCCCCCATTTCGTGGTTTGTTGATTTATTGGACCTTTGCTGAGGTCATTATTCCTAATCGTAGCAGCAGTGAAATAATTGTCTTGCACATTAATCTTAAATTGTTGCTAGCATTGATGATAGTGCGAATAAAAAAAAAAAAAAAAAAAAAAAGCGTTCCTTCTCAAATCAGAGATAAGCTTTTAATAAATAAGATTCACGCTTTAAAATAGCAAGGAGGAAATATTTCTCTCGGCGAAAATTAAAGTTTGTAATGAATATTAGTAAGAATGATGCACTAATAAAAACAAGCTGGTAAAGCATAGTCTCATTTCCTACAGTACTGATATTTCGAATTAGTCTTCAGTTGCGGAGCATCCTGATGCCACGCGCAAGCTGTTGCACCTGAGACAATAAATCTGCCAATTTAACCTTCGCCACTTGCGCTTCAAGAATCGTGTCGCATGTGTCTATAGTGTGGGTGTGCCACGTCGTATTTTACTATCAAGCGTTCTAGTCAAAGAGTGGCGTGGTGCTATCTTAATTCCATTCGAACCATTTAAGACAGCATTTCTGAGCAATAAAAAAATAGAAACTCTTACGCTTGGAAAAGAAGATCTTTCGGTTCATCTTTCATCCAATTGATAGAAGTCGTCTAATAATAACAACAAAGCTATTAGTTACACTGTAGCTTTTATTAGACTGGCATTGTATTCCTCACTCCCATATTACTTTGCTTTAAAACCAACTGATCAATACATAAATATTCAACCATGATGTTTACATTTTGTAAACATGTACGTATCGTTTTTTTTTTTTTTGACATGCCCTAAAATAATTAAAGTTTTATAATCCGAAACAAAAAACATTTTTCCATTATATATTCCGTCTACCGTCAATGGATTCTTTCGGATCCTTTTCTCGATTACGGAATCTAAAAAAGGATCACCCTTCTCCCATTTGCAGTGCTCAGAATTCAAGAATGTGGAGTTAAAATATTTAGAGATCACTAAACAAATCACCGTACGTTGTTAATTGATGAGGTTGAGTAACCATCGTGAAAAGTGTTCGTACTGATTAATAAAGGCAGGTTAGAATCTAAAAAAGGTTAAGTTAAGAGCTTGGGAAATTTAAATATGATTTTCCTCGAGTTAGTCGTGGAAACACTGTTCTTACTTATTGTAAGACAGTATAAACTTAACACGATCGAGAATTTTAATTCTTCTGAGACAGAAGAAATTTCGGCCCAATTAATTCTTGGGTTGTTCATGAAGCATGCACAAACAAAGGTTTTCCTATTATTGAACAGTTCATATCTATTCTTCGGAATAAACTAATCCAAATCATCAATCACGATTAAAACCCTGGAAGTAACACACCAAGAAGAACGACAGCTGGAAATGTTTGATACAAGGGGATGGGAGAGGGTTGGAGCGATTAAAAGTGAAAAAATTTCCAAGCAAGATTGTTGAGAATAACTTACACAAATCATGAAGAAAAATGACCATAGTCTACATCATTAACAAGTGGTAAAATTAACAAGTGGTAAAGATTTAGCGAAATGTTGCGATTCGTGCATGTTTCTGTATCTGAAATAATTCAGGGTTGCCTAATAAAAGTGGTCTTTCGCAAAATACAGAGAAATAAAGTAACGGCAAATGTCCATTCCTTTAGTGCACTTTAAAGGTCTCGAGAGAAAAAAAAAAAAAAAAAAAAAAAAATTGATCCCGAAGGGAAAGAAGAAAAAAAAATAAAATAATCACCTAAGTGCGAGAGGAAGAGGCTTACCTTTAGGGAGCGACGGTTCTTTAGCTTCAGGTCCTAACAGCTGGCGAGGTTTTAGTACAAGCACAGCTCCGTTATACGTCTCACACCAGGGGTCAGTCGTGACGGGCGGCACTCGCAGATGTAAATGTCTACCCCATGGATCATGGAATGGCAGGACCGTTAATGCGGACACGCCTCGGCAGGGGCAGGCAGGAGACCCCTGAATATATTCTGGTGGACACATTACAGACTCGTCCCTGTAACGGAAAAAAAGCGTTTATTATCTCCGATCTAATTGAAGTTTTCATCAATTCAATGCAGTTAATTATTGTTGCAATATAAATGCAGTAATTCAATAAAATTGTCCCATTCCCTTTTACACTTGCGATTACTATTTACAGTTAGTCATTTATCAAGACTTTGTATTCCTAAAACATATTTTTAAAAGTCCAGACGATGTTGCGACAAGCAGAAGGGCCTTAAGATGTCATATCTAATAACATTCTTAAATGAAGGTACACGATGAATAACACTGATAGCTAAGATATTACATGCAAATATTATGAAGGGGGAAGAAATTGCATTGTGAAGACCTTCCAGTAGCTTATACTCACAGATTCATGAAACGACCGTAAGTCCTTAAGCTGCGAACGACTCACACACGCCAAATCAGGAAAGTTTCTTACGAGCCGAATTTTCGTCTTTATTATGCTGAGTTGTCAGCTCTAACAGGTGTTACTGCGATCTCATGCTAATGTAGTTGTAAAGGTCATGTGGTACATATACGCCTTACGTTTTTACTACATCCTCCTCTTCATCCCTATTGTGCTGAGTTCGAACGCGAACGTAACAACATCGTGAAATTCAATACTGAACGAAACAGACTGAAAAATTACAGTTGGTGCAACGATAAAATACCCCGATTAGGAATGCATTTATTAAAAAATAAATAAATAAACAAACAGATACTCATTGTCACTATGAAGTGATGGACAGTTGGACAAGAATCGTTGGAACGTCTGTTAATATTAAACCAGGTATGACAAAATAAGTAGGGTGAAAGTACCAATTTTAATAATTGAAAAATAATAAAAACTGTGAATAATATTGTTTAAAATGCAGAAATCTCAAGCAAGGGGGGGGGGGTAGTATAAGTGATATCACACGTTTAGGAAGGAGGGGTGTTGTCCTAAAGACCAAACAGCCGAAGATTTCCTTTGGAAATGTTTTGATTTTTCAAATGAACATGAAACATGACAGCCCAAGATTTGCGTATAAGAAACGAAATATTAATTTGTTAAATTTAATCATTTAAAAATCATAAAAAAAAAGGAACAAAATATCTTGGAATCTTTCCGCTCACCACACAACAGTTAAATACAAACATTCTAGTTATTGATTTATTTATGATTTCAAAATGTGCCACTATTCATATTATTATACGTAACCATTAAAGATAAAATTAAAAATAATAATAAGTATTACTAGAACTTTCAAAAAACTGTCTGCATTTTGTTTCTCATTCGTAACCTAACCTTCAGGAGGGAAAGTCTCCGAAGTATCGTCATTATAAACGGAGGTGGCGCATATCTCGAACACTTGATTTTATTTAATTATGAAACCCAAAATAATTAAATTTGTTTCAGCGATTTTTACGACTAATAGCTATCCTTACCAGATAATTCCTCCCTCGTGACATTTGAAGATTCTAGAAGTACAAACTCCTTAACATTTTTTTGGAGGGTAAACATCTTTTTTAATAAAGGCTTATTAAAACTTATTAAATTAGTTTTAACAAAGGATTTTTTCGTTGGATTTCGACCCGAGTTTCGTACCCGGCTATTAAAACATAAAGGGATTTACCATCCCCCTTTCTATCTTTGTTAAAAGTTGTCAGATGAACTGACAACTGAATCGAGCAGTTTCACGTTTGTCTTCTCATTCCCCTCCGCCTAAAAACAGGACGCTTTCGTGCAGTGTCATCCTAAAAATCATTATTTTCTTTTTATTGTATATCGCGTAATATGCTAAAATGTAATAATAGCGTTATGAACTAATTAAACACTGTTTTTTAAAAGAGGAGAACCACCTGAAGAAACGAAAAAAAAAATATTTGGACTTGCAACACTCATCGAATGAAACAGAACATCCTCGAGAATAAGAAATTATCCACTACATGAAATGTGGAAATAAAATCATCGGATGAACACGAACGAAGCAATACCTGGCTAAATTGTATTCGTTCATCATGTGCGACTAATTGAGAACCAGCACATTAAAGTACATATCAGCATACACAATCCCTCATTCTCAAGAAGCCCGAAAGAGGCATTTATGGTGAATTCAGGATGGTCACGTTGCAGATAAACTGACTACACTAATGACTTGCGATAAGACTTGATTGGGGTGTAACGGTGGCCATCACTAATGAAAAATTGGAAAGGGTTCGCAATATTCGCATTTAATTTCGACAAATATCAGCAAAACGCAATCCATACCTCTGTTTGTTTGTAGTCGTCCCAGGAAGCGTCCCAAGTCGATTTCCTTCGGGATACGCGTCGCAGCGCGTTGTTGAAACAGATGCTTCACCGTTGTGCCCGTTAGCCACGCGCGATCGAACGCTAATAACTTATCCCGACATTCGCCAGCTGGGGCTACCGGGGTTTCCAGACAACACCTGCCTGTCTCTTTGTCACGTGGCTTACGAATGACGTGGCCACCCCAAGAAAAAAAAAATGTACACATATAATATATATATTTTCCCTTTTTTTTTTTTTTTTTTTTTTTGCTTGCTTTTATGTAGTAGATTCAAGAAAGAAACTAAAGGAGGTTCGAAGAAAGGAAGAGGGCTGAAGGAGAGTTTTAGGATGTAGACTGCCGGGAGGTACCCCAAGAGCGTGTGTATGGCTTGCTTTCGGCACACCTGCCTCCACGCGCTTTCCATCTGCGCGCCACGCGTCAGCACGTGGTGGGCACCCGGTTCAATAACACAAGTCAGTCGATATATGCTCGCTATAAATTGACATCCGTGTATCTCTCTCTCTCTCTCTCTCTCTGAACGAAATGGAAGGAGAGCTGAGAGTGGTAGGAAAAAGAAACACCTGTTTCCCCTACCACACAATAAGGTGCAGACTTACTACTTTTACTGAGTAAAACCCCTTTTCGGAACACACAGCTTTCTGCCTTGAACTGTTTTGTTCGAATTTGTGGTTGAATTGGCAAAAAATAAAATAAAATAAAAAAAGATGGGAAAGTCCAGAGAGATAAACTTTAATTTAACATCAGTGTTCCCGAGCACATGAATTCTGATTTTCAATGAATTCTTGGGTTACTTCAAAAACCCTCCATGTCATCTTTCAAAGAAATACACCTTTGATTGTCTGATCGAAATACTATTTCTAATTATATGACCAACCCGACGTCCTGTTACCAGTAATTAATAATTAAAATATTGCGTTTCATTTACGAAGTTTTTAATCCGAGTTAGGGGTTTCAAAAATAAATCTTGCATGGTATAATAAAATAAATAATATATTATTACTTTCTGAAGTCATATTGGATTATTTTTCTTTTACTAAAGCACACCTCATATGACACACTAACACGAGACATCAGAGAAATTCATTTACAATTTGTACGTTTTTGGATGCATTTCGAAAATGGGATGTTTTCCGATTATTTACCCTTATATTTAATGACATATAACAGTTAATTAACAATAGATGCATATTTTTGGTTCTAATAAACTCTCTTTCTTTCACACACACACACACACACACACACACACACATTGCAAACATGCAATTCGTATTTTGTATAGATTGTTTCACTTTTTCTTTTATGTGTGAGTTTATCTTGCTTGCTGTACTTCTGAGGTATTAACCAACTTACGTTTCTCATTCATAGCATTTACTATTTGTACAATGAAGACAGATCTATTTTCATAGTTTTAGCAATACATTTAGTTCTTAGGACACTCGCTTCAAAATAAATTTTATCTTGCCCCTTGTTAGAATAGAGGGAAAAGCCACCGAGTTCATTACGAAGATTGTGGTTCAAATGATTGTATTCCTGCTTGACTGCAGAAGCTTAATTTAATTACATTTTATTTTTAGTTTCGACATAACAAGAAATATGTTATTTATTTTTGAACGTTAGATTCCTTTAGCTTACTTTTAATAAAAGGCTACCTTCTTTGATTTTCCTCACTTTTCAATTTCGATATACTCAATCGTTTTTTTTTCCCCCCTTCATCTACAAAACTATTCATCATAATAGTGAGATAGTAATTATTCACATTTGACATCACTTCCGTACCTTATAGAGTTGTGGAGCGAAGTCTACGCTGGAAATAGAAAGGTAGAAGTACAGATTCCTTTTCCACAGAATCAGTAAGACATCACAAACATCCATGTAGGGATTCGAATCCGCAGCCAAGTGAGAGGATGCGCTTTCCGCTTAGCCAACCAAGCAGATAAGTAACAGAATAGTATACACGTGGAGGGGGGGGGGGGACAAAGATCAAATTATAATTTGATCTTTAAATTTTTGCATTAGTTGGAGTTAGTATATTTTTCTCTTTTTTTTTTTTTTTTTCATTTTAATATCGTAAGCTTGTTGATGGTTTATTTTGTAGTGAGTCGGTGGATGGCATGGTATGGATGGTAGATTATGTAGTATAGCGTAAAGTGCCGTCCGCAACGAGCCCTTAGACTCTATGGGGTATCACGTACCACCACTAATAATAAACACGAGCCTCTTTCAGAAAATAAAGACGTCAAAGGAATTTGCTGTCCGATTCCTTTGCCCACAGAGATTTTCTTAATATTTGTATTATGATATTAATTTATTCATTCATTTTGTGCATACAAGTTACTTTTTAAGTGAGTCTAATGTTTTAATTATAATTATAGAGTGTTGAATATGTGAATAGTCGGAAAGCGAACGTCTGAGATTGAGCGCTGCTGGTGTCCTGTACGGTAAGTTGATGCGGGGAACACACAACATCCAATCCTGTACAGTAAGTTGATATAAAAATGTATAACATAATAAGATGTATAACATGTATAAAATGTATAACATAATAAGAGACGTGGTTAGCAGAGTATTAATGTACCCGCTCTCCAACTAATAGGTAGCTGGTTCGAATCCCGCTGTTTGATATTTTCTTTAGTGGGAGATGAAATTCATCGCCTATTGTGGGACCACCGTCCTGATTATTAGAGATTTGAAGTGTTTTGAAAAGTTCCATGTTTGATGTATAAAGAAGAGTTTCCAGACTATGTAAAAATAAAAAAATCAATAAATAGAATAATCAAAATTATTATATAAAGTACTCGTGGGCATGAGACATTAAAAAAACAAACAAACGTACAATCCTGTATAGTAAATGAATATGAGCTAAACACAGCAGGCTAAACTGTGTGAGGAACTGCTGAAGTACAAAGACAGATAAAGTTGATCACTGTAACTGCAGGTTTTGATAGCACCTTATTAACAGGATTGATGCTTAGTATTATTGAGAGTTATTTGTACAGTACTTCATTTTAAAAGAGTAGAGAATTCTTAGTCAATGTAGCATGACTCACTCCAGAATTAGTGGATCTATTTAATTCATCAAATGAACTACAATTAGTTTGAATTCAAATAAATGAAAAGGGTAAGATGAGTAACTTAGGCGTAATCTCCAAAACCTTACTACGTAAGATAAACTAAGGTTGTTTGAGATTAGGCGGAGTAGAAGAAGGAACTATGCAGCAGAGAAGCAACACATGCGTTTGTTCAAGGACAGTAATCTAACTGATTTTAAAATAGGTAACAGTGGTGAATGCATATATTAAATTTTGCAAAAGAATCTGACAAATATTAATTTAAATCTTAATTTTGTTATGTGAATCAGAACTTAAATTGCAACAGATGAGGTTGAATCTTCGGTTAGTGGTTGATAGGAGACTGCTTTCTAATAGATATCAAAGGATGCCTTTAGGGAAGCTCTGTCTTAGAGGGGAAGAATCACTAGTGGAGTCTCACAGGGTCTTTTTCTTGGGTTACTATTTATTAAGGATATATGATAGACTGAGCATGATTTGGAGGGATGTAATGCTTATGATGACGCAAAGGTGGGAAAACTACTAAGAATGATACTGACGCAGTGGCCTTTTGGATGATTTGATTAGATTAATTATGTAGAGAAAATCCGTTCAACGCAGATAAATGCAAGGTTTATAGGCAACTGAAGTTCAAGGGCAATATTTCAGAAGTAATAAAGATAGCACTAAGAAGTGTCGTACTTACACTGTACAAGGTTAAGATTAAGCCATATCTAGAGCGGGACCGCTCTGTAAAGATCTGGTGGAGATAAGGAAGCTTTGGAAAAGGTATAGAGACGAGTAATAAAAGTGGCATTGGGATAGTTTTGAAGAGAGATGAGGGAATGCAATAAATAAGAGGAGATGGGCGATATGATTGAGACATAAGTTATTGAGAGAAGCTTATCAAAGATATATCGTAGATACTTTTCTCGGGTGAAGGAGAAGGGAGGGAGGACAGGTAAGACAAAAGGCTGGCATTAGAAATTGTATAAAGGGATGATGAAAAAGGAAAGTGAAAGTCGATTTTTGGCATCGAAAGTAGTGAATAAGTGAGAGCTCTTACCCGAAGGGAGAAGCGAGTGTAGAGATGAATAAGTTCAAGATGAAGTATAAGATATTGCATCGGAGGCGACTCCACGGATGCCTTGTATTTCATCATCATCATATTCAGTAGACGTATTATTATCGAAAACTGGTGAGAATAAAACGTAAGAAAGGAACGTCAACGTAGAATCGACCCGTATTATTTATTTCTATTATTCATTCATTAGGCGTTCGTTTATTGCAATAGTCGCAAAATTCTTCTCCCAACCGCTAAAGTTTGATGCTCTGAATCCCACCCCTTTTACTATTGCTATATTTTATACAAATTATGAAAAGTAATTTTGGATTATTTTTAATTTCATTGAAGCTTATTTCATATAACACATCAGTAAGAGACAAAATCCGAGAAATGCACTTACAATTTCTAATGTTTGGATAATAATTCAAAACTGGGATGTTAACTGAATGTTTGCCTTATAACAAGCGTGTGCGGGTAACCATCTACTTCTCTTTCCCACGCTGCAAAAAACAAGTCGTCCGTGTAATTTTTATGCCTTCGTTTTTTACGCTTATAAGACACGAAAGCAATCGCATTTTTTATGTACTTCGTATTCATGAACTGACTGATGGATATCGAAATATAAGATGTTCTTACCGAAACCCATCGTCCAAATATGATTTTGCACAGTATAAGTGAAGTGGAATTTCGTAATGTTACATAACAACTGCATGTTCTTGAACTGTAGATAATGCTTCAAATTTGTACGTTCCATTTTAAGAATCTTTTCCTTTCTTGTTCTCGGACCTGTTGATTTTAATTTAGAGTAAATTTCATTATCTTTTACTTCTACTCACAAAATTCGAGCTTTTTATTCAAAGATTTTTATATTTTACTACATTTATTTTTTGAATTGTCTGCTTCTTTTACAAGTAAGACTAATTAAATTTCAATTCGGTGATTTTCCCCTCTCTTACCGATATTTCTTTTAATTCTAAAGTTTTAATTCTAAGACACTATGCTTTATCAACCATAACGCCTTACTGCAGAAATCTTAAATAAGCTTGCAAAGCGGAACATTTTTTTTTTTTTTTTAACTGCAGGAGGGTTTAGGTTGTGCCAAACTCCTCCTTGTAAAACTTTTCACCTAGTTCGGTGACGCTTACGGAACAGAACAAGAATCATTAAGCGTGACTATAACGGAGTGTTTCTCGTGTATACCATGCACCACTGTAATGACATCCAAACAAGAAACATCTGGATGTTTGTGTACGATTTCCTTTATCTTAATTGGTACGATTTCCGGACTGCCACTTGTTAGTGATCTGTTGTAAGAAATCTTCACGAGTTTCTTTTCGGACATGAATTCATTCCATTGTTAGTATGTATGCACTCTGTGGGGGAGAGAAAAAAGGCAAAAATTCCAGGATGTGGAGATTAATATCGATGAAATGGCTGATTATGAAATATATTCTCTGAGTTCTAGATTAGGCAACAAGAAATAACAGTTTTTAGTATACCTAAATAGAGCTCAGAATCTCATAAATATCTCTGTTGTGTTCGAGAGAGAGAACATTGTAAGCAGTTATCGGCCTATAGCTACATTCTCAGTAATGAACGAAGTTTCACATGCTTTCTGTTTGTATGAGAAAATGTAAAGACATCGCTGCTTAACGGTTTTATCAACCTAATCAATGCAAAAAAAAAAAAAAAATGCTCTAGTTATTTTTAGAAACCTGTTACAAGCATTCGATACTCCTATTTAATAAATATCCAAATATTTAGTTTGGATAACTTTCAGCAAAGTTACAAATCATCTAATTAAAAGTTCACGAATCTTCTGTTAGATAAGTTAGCAAATATCAGAATACGTAGGTCTATACTGGCAGTTTACAAATTAAATCTGGACGAACAGAACATATTTCATGTATAGAATGACACTTCAGTGGAAAGTTTCCGGTAATCCATGGAGTCTCGCAAGGTGTGGTTCTCTCCTCTGACAGGCAGAATCTTTCAATATGCAGATGATGCAGCCGTGGTATCCATGCACAACGATGTATGCTCTGTAATCATGAAACACAACTTTAATTTGATCTGGATTACTACAGCGTCATAAACTAAATTCTGATGATGCTAATATCCAGAGACCCAACTCATCGAAATCAAACTCTAATCCAGCATCAGTCTTTCGGCTATTTAAGACATAAAACCAATAAAACTAAGCGTATTGTATAAACCTGCGGGGGAAAAGAAGTATCAAATGTAACATACTTTGGACTTACTTCGATGCAGATCTGAACTATAGATGATCACATAAACTATGAACAAAACAAACTCTGGATAACAGCAGCCAAACTATAAAGTTTAAGAAAGCCTTAATAGCGACTGGTTGGCACAGTGGATATCCCATTCTCCAACGAACAGGCTTGATTTGAATGGCATGGATATTTATACATGCCAAAATCGTCTGCAACCACCCTGTTTTTTGAAGGTTTCAAGTAGCTTGAAAAAAATACCATATTTTATCTGTAAATCAGGATTACCGAGTTATCTAACTGCTAATCCATGTGCGGTACGACAAAAATGTACGAGAAATATATACATCCTCTCATGAGATTCACACAAAAACAGAAAAAAAAAAAAAAAGCGAACGCAAATATAATTATGACAAAAGTTATTCGAAGCTTTTATAACAGCACGTGATCAACAAAGTACTGTGATATGGGAAACCATGGCTTATATACAGCGCTGGAAATTACAAAGATTCCTTTATTCATACATATATGATGGCGTATACACTTATTTTATTACATACTAAATTAGGAGCATATAAGAAGTTAAAAAAAAAAGGCTAAAATATTATCAAAACTGAAAGCAAACCAAAAAGTAGTAAATTAAGTCGTAAGTCATTTTCAAATATGCTTATCACAAACTTCGAACATGTCTCAAGCAATCTGACTAAAGCAAATACAGTAAACCCTCGATTTACAGACCTCGATTTAACGGACAAAATTTCCGGTCTGTATGTCACATGTGAAAATTAACACTCTGTTAATTTTAAAATGCTTTTAACCAAGATTTGCTTATAATTAAATTAACAGGTCATTTTTTTTTTTTTAATTTCCTGTTATTTTTAACAAATTTTGGCGAATAGGCTATGATATGTTGGAAAAACAGTGTAGTAATTTAGCCGACATAAATGAGTCACCACTCATAAAACATGTTCGGCGAATGATTAGCACGTGATCACACCAATCGCGCTGTAATTGGTTTTTTTGTCGCGTGGCGTGACTTTCTGCGGCAGTTTTATTACATACAGTTTCTCAAGTTTGGGGAGTTAATTATTAAAAAAAAAGTTAAAAAGTTAAAAAAACGATAGTTTTTTTTCAAAGCAGGATTACCTAAACCAAGCGCCTCATCATCGAACATTAACTTATCTAAAAGTGTGAAAATTGTGTATAAAACAATTTTTTTGTTATTACAGTGCTAATATTGATAAAATTGCAGTATAATGTTACAGCTATTTTTATTTTAAAAATTCGCGATTTAACGGACACCCCCTTATTAGTCCGTTAAATCGAGGGTTTACTGTACTAACGAGTAGTGCGAAACTTCACGATGAAGTACGATGATCAATTCCATGATAATAAATATTTTGTGAATTTAGAAAAGCGTACCGGTGTAATCCGGTATATGCTTCAAATTAATTTAATTTAGTTTGACATTAATTTCTTTTGATTAATAAATTTAATTAAATATTATATTATTAATAAAATCTTATATAAAAATTCTAACTTTTTAAAATTTAATTTAAGATATTTATTATACGTATGTAAATACTCAACACCATTTAATAAAGACTTGAACTTTTATTTAAATATTTATTTAAGTACATGTAAATAATTGTCTCGTGTTTTTATCCGACACGAACTTTGGGAATTCTATTGTCGACTTAATATGATGCTTTTTCAAACCTCTTCCGATCCTCAAAAAACAGAGTGGTGATGAAGTTTATTGTTCTATTCTCTGTTATATTGTTGTATTAGGGGTTCTTCCCCTGGCGCCCAACCCCACGTGTTCCGGACCGGTAGGCCCGTTCTCCTTGAATTCTGATGACTCGAATTTCGAAGACTCGAAAGGGGTCCCCTCCGGCACCTACGGCGCCCAACCCCCGAGTTCCGGATTGGTAGGCCGGTTCTCCCCTGAGTTTCAAATAACTTGAAAAAAAACGTGAGAGAAAAACGTTACACAAAAAGGCTTATCATTTTATATTATAGGGTAGATTACTGTTCTCTGGCTGGTTTGCTTTTGTTTTGAGGCATAAAAAATCCGGATTTCCGCAATGAAAATCCTAATTACTATCTACATAAGAAACAGGCTCACCACCATTGGTTGAAAAAAAAAAATCCATTATAAAGGTTCCTCGAGGGATGGGATAGATCTAATTGAACTATCCTTAACCAGAAACGAGCAAGGGATATCTATAACTTAATGGTTACGTCGTTTAATACTGTAGGGAACTGAAATAAAGTTCACGTCGTTGGGTCGAAGCTGAGTGATAACTGATGAAATTCACCAGACAGCAGAGAACTTAGTAAATGCCGCTGATCACGCGAATTTCGATAGCGGCATTTGCAAAGGTTCCAGAGATGAAAAGACTGACAACTCTGACCGGCACCGTTTCCATCACCAAGCAAATAAAGTACGTCAAACTGTCCTCCCTAGTCGGTAATGACAAGTCACGCGATGTCCTCCCTCCCAGGGTGGACTTCTGTTTCTGAAAAATAAGGATAAATACTTTAAACAGACGCTTCCCACTCCCAAGTCATTACCCAGAATCCCGTGCGTCTTCCATCGATCAAGATCATCCTGTCAGACGCGGTTTCGGTAAACCTTTAACTCAGCACGTGGCCACGAGATGGATAAGTTGCCAGGAGATGCAGGGAACGGACAGCTGCCTCGCGCTGAAAGAAACGACACGATCTCCCGCTACTTTCAGCCTTTCGTTTGACAGAATCGCCATTTGAATCCCTCCTTTGTCCTCGCTCTCCAACTTCCTGCCATTTGGGATGTTTACCGTGTTCCGTCACGGTTTGGAAAGATAGGGATGGAGATGGGGGGAGAGGGAGGAAACACCGCCCAGGACGATATTTTGATTATGTCTTCTAACTAGGAAGGCCTCGTTTAAATATTCGATTATAAAGCCGATACGACCACGTAGTTTGCGATATACAGAAAGACAACGCTGTATACTTTTCGAAGTGTTATCGAAATCCGGCTTAGAAATCGTTCCTTCTAAAATGTTATTCTTTTGCTATTCAGTAAACAGAGCAGCCGAACATTGTAACACTAATATTTAATATTATTTTTACATTCAAAGATAAAATTATTGCGGCATGCTAAATTTCAAGCCGATCGCGAAGTTAATTTCTCTTGTTTTTTTTGGGCATTTATTCGACGCAATAATTGCCTATTGTTTTAACTGTGGTTATTCAGTGCTAAAATGACCTCTCATTAATTCATCCATCCTTAACTTTGAACTGTAACATATTTTGGTTACGAGATCCATCTAAACGGCATGTACCAAATAATGGCTAACTATAAAAAACTATTCAGAGCATCGATTTGTAGGTGAGTAAAAATTAGATAAAATATGTAATGAGTTCATCTGAACATTCATTTGTTTGCTTTTGTTATCACTTGGACATCATAGAATAAAGTACCACCTGGGGATCGTGTAATTTTTTAAAAAGATATTTATCTAAAATTAGTGACAGATCTAGAGGAGGGAAAGCAGATAATAGGCAAGATGTTCTACTGTTAGTTGCTTGATTTTGAAAGGCGGCCTTCTGTTTGTTATTTACTTGCAAAAATCTTGTTCAATTGTCTCAAATTTTCACAAGAGAGACTTTTAAGAAATTTAAGTTACTTTAATCGCAAAAAATATAATTTGCCAAAATAGTAATTAAAAAAAACCCCTCTATGCTTGAATTGGATAAATACAGCAATGTAATTTCTCTCCATTCTAATTAATCGTGAACTTGTCCCTATATCATTATGAAACTTGACGTATGCGAGATGATATTTACGGCACTTCACCAACGTACAAGGACCTTCATTCTGTCTGTATCGATTCTCATTAGGTTCAGTGTGTAACTGGGCAATCGGTTAAGAAGAGAAAACGAGTGCATTGACGCTTTTCTTGAGTAGTTGCATACGATGAAGGAGGCTGCTCCAGATGCAGAGGTGGATGGAATAGAGGGGAAAAAATGACAAAAATTACGTTGTTCGTTAGTTATGAATTTATTGTGAATCGATGTATTTGAAAGAGGATATAATATGCCGTGATTTGGAAAGAAAGAAACTCTAGCAAATGAGACAGTAAACAATCAAACTCCGATTTCATTTTCATCTGAAGGGACGTTTTTTGTAGAAGGAAAACACTAATTTGGGATTTTTCATTCCACTTGATCTCGCAATGGAATGGGGGGGGGGGGCTCTCGAGCGTCCACTCTGAGTAGACTTCAAGCCAAGCAATCCACCACACTTAACCGATTTTCATGCACTTCAGATAAAATATGATGATTAGTTATAAAATGTTGAAAAATTCATATTCGTAGGCAAGCAAGACAACAACAGGTCAAATTCTTCTGTTTTTGAACTGCAGTGCGTAAAAAAAAAAGAAAAATTAAATAAATAAAAACCATAGTAAGTTTTTTTTTGATTCTGTAAGTTGGACTAGTTGGCAATTTTCCTTATTGTTATTTTTAGCTTGTTGTTATCCAAACGACAAACGTATCAAATTAAATTAATTTTTTAAATGTTAATCATAGTATAAAAGTTAAAGTTCATAAGTACGGAAAATTATATTATCATAGTTAAAATTTAAAGCACATAACCTTCGTACTCACGAAAATGTCTTGCTTATTTAAATAAAATAAATAAATAAAAATAGAGTATTAAAACATTTCTACTAAATTTTGGTAGATTTCTGATGACAGTAAAATTCTATCGCTATTTGATAGCAGTAATAGATAGATAACAGCTAAAATAGGTAGATAATAGCAAAAATTAATTTAAAAGAATTTAAAACACCATCTTAGTAAAATCAAAACCCATAATAGGTATGCGAGGGGGGGGTGCTGAAAAGTTACGATAATCACCATGAACTTACACATTATTGTACGTAATCCCCCAAGAAGTGCTATACGCTGTTGCATCATTTGCAATCCTCTGAGAAAAAAGTCTTTTCCTTATTACAAACCAGTCAGCTGTTCTAGTTGTTTATCAAAAAAATTTAGCTCCCCCTCGTATAAGGGGTGTAACATATGGTTTCTTTTCGAATTTTATTTATTGGCAGAAATCTATACCTTTGCTCTGAAGCACTATGATTAAATTTTAATACTAAAACACTGCCTTTAAAACTTGAAATCAATTACAGTGAACACAATTAGAGTGAGAAAATGGGGTTACTGAAATGATATCAAACAGGAGTGCATTCGTTGCGAGGATGATATAGCAACCTCTAGGTAATCATTAATCGTAAAAAAAGTTATTCTTCCAAAAGCTACTTCCAAAGCTCTTCCAAAAGCTACATAAAATGTGTATGCTTATAAAATGTGCATATTTCGTTTTTCTTATTTTTGCCAATTTCATTTAAAAAGCAACCGATTTATTATTTTCACTCTGCATTTCACAGATAAAATGCAAGTGGGATCGTTAAGAGAAGCAAAAGGTATATTGCAGAATATGTAATGGATTATAGCGTGTAATGACGTTGAAATTCGAAAGATATGCAATATTGCAAAATGCTGAAAATGCACTCATCTAAATTCTGCTTGGCTATCCCCCAATAAATAATTTCTGAATATAATTTCAAACTCAGAGAGAGAGAGAGAGCCAGATCGTCTCTCTCTCTCTCTCTCTCGCACTTGCTTTTATGTTCTAATAACTGTAAGTGAATAGCAGTTGTTGACTGAATTATTCAGACGTTACGAATGATAGAAAACAAGAATGCTAACTCTTGGACTTCCAACAAATCGACTTCCTGCATAAGAAATCTTCAGTCTGTTTTCACACATGCGTCTAATAATAAATCTGACAGTTACATCTTAAACATATCATTAGCGTGGAATCATTTTCTCCTTTATTGATCAAAGCGCATAATTTAATGACATTTAACTTTTGATTTTTTGATCCTTTTCCTGTTGAGCTAACCTCCTGTGTTTTTTCCTTCTCTCTTTTTATACACTCGTTCCTTATTTCCTTTTCCTGAAATGGGCTGGACACTGAATGCAAGGGAAGGCTTCTTCTATTATCTTTCCCCTACTTCCGCGAACTTCGATGTTATGTATCTGACAAAAGCATCCGCCTATAACCGCCATTTCCTTTTGCTAACTTCTTCCCATGTCTTTGTCTTGGGAGGAACTGCCGAAGCCCATCTAAAATTACCTAATAGTTAAACCACTTCCTTCCTTCCTCCCTCCGTTATCAAAGATGAATAACAACAATAGCAACACTTGT
Organism: Typopeltis vanoorti; assembly: GCF_054136105.1. NCBI lineage: Eukaryota > Metazoa > Arthropoda > Arachnida > Uropygi > Thelyphonidae > Typopeltis > Typopeltis vanoorti. The sequence continues at coordinate 114,201,852 of NC_143564.1, forward strand.
CTGGAGAGGAATGCCATACATAAAAAAATCCCCTTTTAAGGTAACACTAACGCTGTGATGAATTAATTATAACAAGCATGGAATCATCATATGGCATAATAGGAAGAAAAGTAAACTTCGTACACATCCTCTTTCTAATCAGCAGTGACATAAGTAGGAAATTAACATGCGGTACAGGAAATCTACGCACCGACGCAGTTTTATCGATGATGTGAAATCTCGCATCTCTACAGGGAAAAATAATAATCATACTTCACTTTCATCATTGCACTCAGCTTTGGTGAGGTCACACTTGAATGTTGTGTGCGGGTACGGAGATCCCATTAAGGAAGGATATCGATTTGCTAGAGGGTACAAAGAAGAGCGACAGCAGTAATAATCAGAACTGGGGATATTGCTTATGACGAACGTTGGAGGTTTCTGGGTTGCGATTATTAGAGGCAAGATATTTTCATTCGGCTACATTAAAGAATAAACGATATTAAGCTGGAAATATTTTTGAGAGTGGAAGACCAATATAGAAGATTTTATTTATTTATTTTTTTTTTGAGTCAAGATAAATATTATTGAGTTATTAATGAAAGGCATTATAAAGTATGTGCCAGGCAAGATTCAGCTTTGTTGTTTAGCGCACTTCTTCAGCCGAAGATGGAATTATTTTAGGAAGAAGTTTACTGAAAATAAGTGAATCAAATAGCAGATATTGTAATGTATTTTGAAGTTTGTAGGGTTCCTAGATAAAATTCAAGGTCTTAATCAACGAGATTAAGAAATATAAACACCTTAGTACAATAATATTTTAATATTTGCCAAATATTTCAGTCTGAAACTAACAGACTATCCTCAGTGGCTTGATAGGAACAGTTTTTACAAGGTGGAATACAAACAATTGAGCATTCAAAAGTAGAACGAGCCGCGTGATGTTACATTGCTAAGCACTAAAGAAGAGGTAAATTTCATCAGCATGATGAATAAATTATAGGTATTAATTCACAATTTCATATAACAATCTTAATTTATAAATTCAATTAAAGATAACATTAGACTAATGTAAGAATTAAAGGTCTCAATTAAAAAAAATAATGTGTTATCCGGCTTAAAGTTTCCCATATTTTTGACAAGGATAGGCAATCATTTCGATTCAAGTTAGGGCGTTGAAGTAAGGCCTTGGCACTCTCTTTGAATAGGCGTTCGAATTTATAGCGACATCTGTGTAGAAAGCGAGTTTTGGACCAGAGAATGTTGTGGCTTGTCTCTATCACGTGCTGCGCCAATCGGATTTATTTGAAGAATGTACGGTTGATGTTTTTGTATTCTTTTTTCTATAGAGTGTCCAGTTTGTCCAAAATACGACAGATTGCAGTTACAAGGAACTTGATATACACCAGGCAGAGAGAGACATAGTTGAGCGTTTATCTTTAGAAGATGGGAAATATGTGGATCCTTCTCAAAAATATGGGAAAGTTTAATCCAGATAACACACTAGATTTAAAAAAAAAAAATTTTATTTGAGACCTTCTAATTCCTATATTAGTCTAATGTTATTTTTAATTGAATTTATAAATTAAGATTGTTATATGAAATTGTGAATTAATACCTATAATTTATTCATCACCCTGATGAAATTTACCTCTTCTTTAGTGCTTAGCAATGTAACATCACACGGCTCGTTCTACTTTTGAATGATCAACTGTTGGTATTCCACCTTGTAAAAACTGTTCCTATCAAGCCACTGAGGATAGTCTGTTAATTTCGGACTGAAATATTTGGCAAATGTTAAAATATTCTTGTGCTAACGTGTTTATATTTCTTAATTTGATGTCACAAGTGTCTCTCAAGAATAGCGGAACGAGATACTAAAAGAAATCGTAAAGAACAGAGCAAAAATTTAAAAATATTGAACAAAAAATATTAAAAAGTGAAATAAATGAGTTAAAAATACGTCGAGATAATAAGATATGCCGAGAAATTGGCGGAAATTCAATTTAGAGATTTTAGCTTTTTAAACTAAGCTTCGAGTGCTTTCTCCCTTTCTGCGTAACATCCCAATCTGTATTTTACTTTTCGACTATTAAATTACACAAACTAGGTATGTTCCTATAATACTTAATGGAATATAATTTAAAATTGCATGCTTAGGAATGATGCACTATAGTTAGCTCATTTCTTTATTAAGAATTAATAAATAAGTTTACTCCATTTTTTAAAAATTATTTCTTTGTCTTGGTATAGCCTCATTTTTCACTAGTTTCTGTCTTTATTGTGCATGCAATACTTATTTGATACTTAAAAAGTACTTATTTGATGCAGTACTTATTTGATACTTAAATACTCAAAATTTCCTATCCCACCTTTGGACTTTATTCCATAAACCGTATATAGTATTCAAAAGATAAGCAGCAGTCCACCACCCTAAAAAAATAAAATAATAATAACATGAGGGCCATTGAGTACTTATTTAAGAACCTGTTTTCGCAATGTTGCGCTGGTGCTACATCGCATTAGGAGGTGTAATTTTAAGACTGTAATAATTTATACCACAAGTGCTCAACTGGTCACACAGATTTCAAATGTCCATACTATGATTTTAAAAAAGTTCGTGCACGTGGTAGCTGGTAAGCTTCATGAATTCTATAATTAAAGGAGTCAGTCGGGGAAGTGAGGGGTTGCAGAGTATTAGCCGGTCAACTAATATGATAAACCTGTCCGATCCGCAGATTGCTAATTAAATATTTTAGGACCGTCAAGGAGGGCTTTAAGGTTCAGTGTTGAATTGGGGTTGAAAAAGTAATGATTATACTAATTATATTGCACCACCACAAGTGGGCTTTTCTTTATGGGTACCCAACACTCATAAAGCGGGATTTGGCAATGCGGGATTTCGCAAAATGACTGCGTAGGTGAAGAGGTGAGACATTTTGTTAGCATGTGACACTTCCGTTGGGGTCATCTTCATGTTATGGGAGAAATTTCAATGACCGTCTTTCATGAAAAAAGAATGGGTCATAAACCTTTGGGATGCGTCCTACTTCGCAGAACAAAGCACGAAATGCGTTTGCACTTGCCTATTACGTACGTGACGCACACACATGCGACGCTTCTCCAAATCTGAAAACTTTTCTTTATGCTTCAACTCACTCGAAACAGTCATCACAGCAAATTACGAAATCCCCGAAGCCTTTCTAAGTTCGACGTGGTGATAACATGTGTGTGCACTAAGACGTTGTTTCCTGTCATCGCCAATGATGGCTTGCGATATTTGCAATTGGTATAGCTGAGGATCTTTCTCGTTCGTCGCACTGATTGCAGAATATCGAGTTTAAAACGAACATAAACTGCTGATTTTTGCTGAACCTCGTTCTCGTATTTTAATTGTTTCGTCGTCCACATACTATCCGCTACTTTTTTTTAAAAAAAACAAAACATGATTCACACAATATCCTGTTTGAACAAAGTTTTAATGTCATTCGTCATCGGAATATCTGCCAGAATGTTTCCTTAGCACACCGTATGAGGTTTTTTTTTTTTTTTTTTTTTTTTTGCCGAACTCATGCTTCTGTGCTATTTTTGCACGACTAAATGTCATAACATTATTTACACTGCATCACCATGAACTAATGAACAATTGCAAATTTTAGGTTTCTATCAATCTCTTGGCACCTCCACTTGATTATGCTTTCATACTATGAACTTGGAAAGCTGCAATTATTTACGAAGAATTCAGCGTGTCACAATTATCATCTAACAATTACATGACTATAAATATAACATGTAATTATACCTTTTATTAGTAGTATCAGTATGAGTTCATTGGGTCTGAAAAAATCTTGCTGAAATTAACAATCCGAATGTTTTAATGAGAATGTGTGTGTAAGATATGCTTACTTAAAAAACATTAAAATTTCTATGGATGTCTACGTACACATATATACAGTATAGTTACATTTAAAGCAGTGAGTGCTGTCGTGTTTTCAAATACAAGTCGTGGCCTAGTACATGTGCTATTTGCTATCTTGCACATCCATTATCCCCCCCCCCCCCATAATTTATATATTGATTCTGTTTGAGCTGGAATACTTTATTTCTTACCAAAAACTGTTCAGGCAATGTTGGTCTCTCAAATAGTAAACCACTGTCTCTGCAAAAGAACAAGTCTGTTTATACGGCTTCTTGAGTTTACAATGATCCCTTTCTCTCTATTCTTTTTCAATTTCTTTTTAATCAGCGACCTTACTACAGCGTGCTATACATGCCGATGATTTTGTATGTGCATGCAAATAAATAATACATTCTTGTCAGCATTTTAAAGAAAATTTCATCAAAAAGTCCTCTCTTTTCTTCCCAGGATTGTGCACCTTATAGTTTTGGTTTTCTCTGTGTTGATCTAGCCAATCACCAGCCTTCAACAACGCTTAGTTAATTACATTCCCAACACTTAATTGCTATATTTGTTTTCATCATCATTTTGCTTATAATTTTTCTTTCTTATTTCTTACATTTAGGAAGTGTCAGTTCCTTCAAATGTTGATTCTTTTCACACACCTCTGTATTTGTGAGGGTCTTCTCTACATGTTTTATTTAGAGTAGTTGTGCTAGCACGCATACTGGGGTATGCATGCATATATATATAGGACCGGCGGAAGCGGGTATGTAAAGCATGCGGTGCATGCGGGCGCCGCCGCCAGGGAAAGGTTCATAAGTTCATTTTCAAGAAACATTTTTATCATAAAAACAAAAAATTCTTAGAATGATCAATATTAAAATAAATAAGGCCGGATACACCGAATACATTTTTTTTTTTAATGTATATTGTCGCCTCTTTGATCAGCCGGCTGTTTACAATTTTGCAGCGAGAGCAGGCTAAATGCTTACCTGCAGAATGGTGTGCTACTGCAATCTATCTAAAGTGAAACGGTGAACGGTTTTTATGCGCAGAAACGAATTTTCGTACAAAACATTTGTTGCTAGTTAACCAGTCATATGGTACAGATCTCAGTAGGCTACTGACAGTAGCACAGTGCCGACTATTATTTCGTCTCTGTCTCGTGTTGTGTAATAATTTCTTGTGGGTATAAAATAGAAATGGAATCAAAAATTAAAAAAAAGTTACTCGGTGCACAAAATCGTAAGTGTCATGCTGCGAAAGAAGCAGATATTAAGAAACAAACTGGGGCTCTTAATAAATCTGTTAAAATATTAAAATATTCTGATGCAGATTGTGACTCGATACATCAGAAATCAGAGTTCAAAAACCGTGCACATCATCCAGTTTGCATGAAGGTACTATTGCAACTATTGAACAAGATAATTGAACATGATTTAAGTGAAAAATAGTTAGGATTTAGTCAACTACAACAATATTTAGTTGTAGTTGACACAAAACTAACACATTGTTAGTCTCTGTGAATTTAGAAGATCCAGGTGAACGGGGAAATATTGATGAAAAATTACGAGTTGTTTTAATTGAAATGGGGCCTGTTCAAAAGAAAAATATAATATATCCCAGAGATACATATGGTCGTAAATTTGGCGACACGTATTATAATAGAAAAATGGAAAACGGGAGCTCTTGCCAAGAACATGACTCATTTATTCTGAAACTTTAAATTGTGTTTTTTGCAAACTTGTCGCACCTACTGAATCAACTGAATCACCTACTGAGTCTTGTAGAAGGTTATAACGATTGGAGAAATGTAAGTACAACTTTACATAGACAGAGACCAGTTTAACTCACATGAAAAATTTCTTAAAATGGAAGGAACTTCATAAAAATTAAAAAATAAAAACAAAACTACTATTGATTTCCAGACTCAAAGCATGTATGAAATGGAAAAGAAACATTGGACGAGTGTTTTAGAACTCTTGATTGAAATTATAAAATTCCTTGGTAGCCGAAATTTAGCTTTTCACGGATCACCTGATAAATTATATGAAAGGAATAACGACAATTTTTTAAAATTAGTTGAACTGTTTGCTATGTTTGATCCCGTTATGGAAAATCGTGTTGAAAGGGCCCTACAACGAAACAATAGGGCACACTATTTGAGTAAAGACAGTCAAAATGAAATATTGGAAACTTTAAGTAACGCAATCAGGGATGCAATTTTATTATCAATTGGCAAATCTAAACATTATTCCATAATTTTAGACTGCACACCTGATGCAAGTAAAACAGAACAAATGACCATTATTATTCGCATTGTTTCCTGTGACAATGGAATTGTCAAGATCAGGGAAAACGTTTTAGGTTTTGCAGATATATCAGATTCCACAGGACGTGGTTTATGTGCAACAATAATGGAACAACTGGAAAAATGGAACATGCCCATTGAAGACATGCGACGTCGAGGGTATGACAATGGGACAAATATGAAAAAGAAAAAATATGGGCTCCAAAATTTGCTTTCGAACAAAAATCTTTGAGCTTTTTACGTGCCATATGCTGCTCATACTCTAAATTTAATCATTAACGATGCAGCCAAAGTGAATGCAGATATAATTAGTTTCTTTGCAATTATTCAAGAAATATAAAATTTCTTTTCATTCTCTTACAAACGTTGGGTAATCCTTTTAAAGTTCGTAAAAAAATTAACATTGAAACAGCCATCAGAAACGCTATGAGAAAGTAAAATTAATGCAATCCGCCCTCTACGATATCAGTTAGGAGAAATTTACGATGCACTTTTTGAAATTTTAAATAATGAAAATTTTAATAAAGAAACTCAGCATGAATCACAAACATAATGTACTAAAATAAAGGACTACAAATTTATTTGGTCTCTTATAACTTGGTATGATTTACTTAACACATGATTTACTTAAAAGAATAAACTCTGTGAGTAAAATGCTTCAAGACAAAAATATGAACATTACTTGCTTTAGAATCTATCGAAAACTTAAAAATATTCTTACAAGAGTATCGATCAGATACAAATTTTAAAGAAGTTCTAAAAACGGCAAAAGAACTGAGTGAAGAGGTGGATGGAGAACAAGAATTTAAAACTGGTACGGAAGTTCGACGACGAAAGAAGACACGACAATTTGACTACGAGCATCATGATCGCCAGAAGATAAATTTAGAGTGAATGTGTTTTATACTTCTAGACGTTGCAATGTGTTCGTTAATAGAACGAACAAATTATCAAATTATGATAATAGAAATTATCATAATTTGAACAACTAAAAACATATTATGATAATATCAAGTTCTTGTATAGATTACTAGAAATTAACAGCGAAGATTTACGAAAAAATTGTGACGATTTATTGATTCTCTTAGAAGGACGGCCACAATAAAGACGTAAATACAATAGAACTATATGACGAGTAATGTGCTTTCCGGGATATTTTTCGGAAGGATAATTTAAATATTCAAAACCCTTATATTCTTAATTTTATTGTGTCCAATAATTTATCTTTCCCTAACTTTTCAATTGCTTTAAGAATACTATTAACCTTAACTGTTAGTGTAGCGAGCGGTGAACGTTCCTTTTCCAAGTTGAAAATTGATTAAAACCTACTTAAGAACAAGTATGTCACAAAAAAGATTTGTTAGTTTGGCATTAATAGCTATTGAAAATGATGTATGTGCGGAATTAGACGTTAAGACCATTATTTCTAATTTTGTGAATATGAAATCAAAAACCTTATAATTTTAATAAAAAAATACAAGTATATTTATGTAATTTAATTTATTTTCTGTTATTCTGTAAAGATTTTATTTTTCGAATACTTATATTAAATGTTCTAATTATTTCCGAATTCTTTTCTTATTTTCACATCTATCTTGAGTTTCTTTTATTTTCCTTAAAAGATAGTTCCACTTATAAAAATTAGTAAAAATTTTTTAATAATTTTACAAGTTACTAAGAATTTCGTAACTTGTAAAATTAAAAAAATTTTTAAACTTTAGTTCAAATAAATTTTAACTTTAATTAAAATTCATTTTAATTTTGTTAGCATTTCGGGTCGGGGAGAAGGCTATAATCCCTGTATCATTATATTCAACGATTAAAGTGAAGTCGCTTTATCAAAAGTTGCTTTAACTTTTGAGAATTTTTTGAATATTCGGGTTTTTAACGATTATCCTGCCTAGTCCACACCCCCGGTTCCTTACATTTAGCAAACCAACTTGTGGCTGTTCTGTCAAAATTTATTTAAGAAATTTGAAGTAATTAAAATTTTTATTATCGTAAAAGAACCACACATGCCCATATCGTTACAGGGGTGCTTAGACAGAAATTACATGCGGGCGGCAAAGACCCTAGCTCCGGCTCTGTATATATATATATATATAGTAGCACCCGATTCTAGAAAACCGCCATTAAGCAAGCCGTCGTTAATAGAAAACTAATTTCCCGTGGATGCAAGTATCATGAATCGGGATTACGTTTCTGGAAATATAATTTGAACTCCATACTACACCACACCGCAAACATTTTGTGTATTTTTTTAAGATGGCACTTATCGTGGAAATGGAACAACCGAAACTTGGAGCATGTTCCATCAATTTCCTTACGGATTCCTGGAGGCCAAAAATTTCATACTTTGCTTATAATGTTAACGCTTCGCGGTTCTTCAACGATTTCGTATGCTCAAGATCATTTTCTTCTTTCCGGAAATTTCTGAGAGCAGGAGAATGTACTGAATTGTAAATATTAAACTAAATTAACAAAAAATGAAAAGCGACGCAAATCTAGTTCACTTTAACCCTAGGCTTCCCTTCTGAACCTATGACATGATCCGGGTAAAGCGACTCACATTCATGCTTTTTTTTTTTTTCCCGCAAATGTGTGTGCACCATTTTGTGATGTTAAACTCAATCATTGGATAAAAAATAAACCATGTTTATTCATTTAGTAGAAAGTTACATCTTCCACCCAAAGACATCAACAAACATCCAGTGAGTTTCGCAAATGAGAAGTCGCAGTGAGATTCGAACCCATATTCTTTTGGTGGGAGAACAAGGATGCTATCCACTCGGCTATTGTTTCTACTTATACCGTATCTTGTGTCAACTGAATGCTGTCATTGTTTTCTGCCGTAACACTACTCGAAGCACTAACATATTGTTTTAAATTGTCTTTGATTAAGCTCATTCAAGGTGTAATAAAGCATGCATTTTAACTTAAAAGCTCTCAAGTTTCAGTAGTGCACACCAAGCAATTACATCCGTTGTTCGCTCTGTAATAAAAGTTATTATCACTGAGGTACCGAAATTCATACACTGTAAACATAGATGTAATATATGCATTCGGACATAGACTGAAGTCTGTGGTCGAATACATCAAGAATCACACCATTTACTTACCTGTATTTCATTACTGGATGCAGACAGAACTATTTATGACTCACTTCAGAAGTGCACAGTTTCCTTCGCGCTACTTGGTGAGCTTTTCTTTGATCTTCCAAGTGCTAGCACACACGTTCTATCTCTGGCAGACACGATGAACCTAGCAGTCACGCCGTTCCTGACTCACAGAAAGCGATGGAAGACTGTTCTGCTTCCGGTTTCTTTTCCTTCTTTCCCCACGAGTTCCTGTGTGACGTCAACGACTTGAAATAGGGCTGCACTGTTAGCTCTGATAGTTACTGGAAACTTCCCTGAACGACCTCGGTCCCAGTTATGGTCCTGTCCGCCCCCCTCCCTTTCTCTTCTCCACGGTCTTCTGTCCGACCTACTTCCGGAGTTGCCAGCGGCTGATGGGGGGAAAAAAGGGGAACACGTTACCGCGCGTTCGGTCACTGTCGTTAGCTCCAGCCCTACCTAAGATGTTTGGACCATTGAAACTGACATGCTTTCAAGAGAAACGAACCACGTGACAGGAAGTTGGGCTCTCTTCAATGGGGATGTCTATAAAGGACAGCAGGAATGCGGGGCTCCCACTAATCTATTTCCTGAAGGACGCAGTTTGCTCCGCTGTAGAAACGAACTCGTGAGGTAGATAACTTCTTATGCCGCAAAGCTCTCCCCTATTTGACCTCCAAATAAAGGATCGTCACCTTTGAACTCGACAAACATTCCAATGCCTCAAGTAACGAAGGAAAATAGTACAGTAGCTGATAAACTAAATGGAAGATGAAAAACAGCACTCGCTTAGGAGCGAAAAGAAAATATTTGAAGATAAATATGTCATTATTTTTACTTAATGAGTTGCGTTAAGAATTCTTTTGCATCGTTCATTATTTGAAGGTCCAAGATAAGCTTCCTGTCACGTTTAGGACGGTTCAAACCAAAATTTAATTGAACTATTTGGGAACAGTGGTTTTCGACCTAAAACATTTACAGAAGCTAAAAGCTCTGAAATTTAGAAAGAATTCTCAATGAGAAAAAATTGTGCATTGAGAAGGCCTGAAACAGCCAACGTTTAACATAAAGGTAGATTTCGGGTAAATCTCTAAGATTTACCTGGATATTTGTTCCTTCTAGAAGAATTAACCATGCCAGAGAGCAAGGATGTAAATGCATTTCTAAGGTTCATGAGTCTTTGGACTCCTTGCAGGTGTGACGAAATAGTAATATTTCAAAAGTGAACAACTATTGTTTATTGAAATGCTCTAACACGTGAACACAGTCTCGTATAATTGCGACGTTTATGTTGACTAACTTGATTAATTTGAAATCAATTTTCTTTTACCACTTTGTTTCAACAGCATTTGTAGCTCATTTTCTTTACTGCAGAAAATAGGATGTGCTAGACTACTGATGCTCAATTATTTTCTGATACTTTTTTTTTTCTCTGTATAATACTTATTTTATTATTTAAAACAATAAGAAGTAAATGGAAATTGCATTCCCACTTATGCGTTAATACCAACTTGTCTCTCTAAAACAAAGGGTTTGACAAAACAAGACATATTTAGGTATTGGCCTTCTTTGCTTTTTTATCACCACAAGTCAAGACAGCTTCTTAATATTGGTATGATTTGAAATGACAGACAATTATAGTGAACAAGGAATAATGTACAGAAAGCGTTTTTTTATTTAATTATTTCGTCATGGAACGTCGGAATATTCCGAAATTTTCGACACGATTGTGACGAGTATATCCTCAACTCACAAAAGAAATTTATCGCTGCTCAAATTTAAAAAGAAAAAAAAAGGGAACAACGCCTGACACAGGAAAAATGTATCTGCGAAGAGTATGCACGTGTGTCTCAGAGGTACACGGAGCGATAAACTACTCGAAAGGTGTTCATTCCTGTTTCTTAAGATTCCAAGTGAAGTCAGCAAATTGATGAGGATGAATTACCTACAGTTAAGAATGTAAACATTCAGATAACCATTCACTAAACGAAGAGGCTAAAAATGAACAAGCGGAAGAAGAGCAAAGGAGGAATATCTGGATGATTAACCGACACATTCATTATTAGATGAATAATTAATCATCGAATAATTACCAGATGATCTTTATTAGATGATTAGAACAAAAATATGTAAATCTGTAATGTACGACGGCCTGTACCAATTGGTCGTACTGTTCTCATGTGAAAATAAAGTGGTTTTTTTCTTCAAGAGAATTGCCGTTTCATTCACAGAGCAAATAGCGGTATGTTCTATTCAAGTTGCCTCCGTAATGAATGCGGAGCCGATCAAGTAGCATTACAAGATCCGCGATTAATTGAGATTTGGTACAAGTGAAAGAGAGAAGGCATCAAAATTATTGAAAATTATGCATTAAAAAGAATTATTCTCTTCATTATACTTTGTGTGTGTGTAACGTTGATTTAAGTATTGATCACGATCACTAATTAATAGAAAAAGTCTTAGATCAATTTCGGATTCAGTATTTAAAAATCTCCCAGAAAAAAAAAGTGGGAGGGAACAAACGAATTTTTACTTGGTGTGTAGAAGTCAATTCAAGCAGTCTTATTATTCAGAATAGGTCGGCATCACTTTAACATTTAGGTGAATTCTTCAAAGTATATACCTATTCCAATTTACTCGAGAAAGCCAAACTAACGTCCTTGAAGAAAAAAAAAAAAGTTTCATAAGGTACTGTCATGCGCAGTTTCTTTTCGCAAAGTAAATATATCATTAGTGATTTTTTTTTGTTGCAATTAGAAGTCATGTTGATTTTACTTTTGCGTTTCATTCCTTTTTTTTTTCTTTTCATACCACTTTCTCAGCAGCCTTGATATTAAAAACGCTCAGAAAGATTACTTTAGTAATCTCATAGCACTAAGAATATTTGACATATAATTAAATTAGTGGTTTATGAATTATAACTGACGACTCGTGAAGGGAAAAAGATGACATATGAAAAAAAAAAAAAATTCATCGCACAAATTTGCTCTATTGGGTGCAGAAAATTATTCTGCCATCCTCAAGTCATTAAACAGGTGAGACACAGTGGATTAAGTCCACAGTAAATGGAAACTAGATGCCAAATATTATATTAACAGCAGTTCGTTGAACAATACATGTCCCGAATTCGAATCTCATCGTTTTTAGACTGATATGATGGAATTTTATATAGTTTTTTTTTTTTTTCTTTGCGGAGTTCCCCACCCCCGTAAGAATACACTTAAAGAACACATTCATCATACTTGTATAAAAATTCTAAGCTACAGCTACCATTCACGTACTGTAGGTGTAGTATGTGGTGTAGACAGCTTGCCCCCCCCCCCGTCTTCTTCTTCTCAGGAAGAGATATCCAGAATCACAGCAATGACCCTTGACACATTTGAACCAAAATGGCGTAGTCGAATAAGTTGTCGAAATCTCTTATTTCGATAATTTATTAACTATTTAACTCAACTGTTAGCTATTTCATCTAAAAAAATAAGTAAAGTCTCAGATACAAAAAAATGTGAGCCAACGTAATGAAAAAGCAGTAGGTCGGCCTCATTTAAAAGCTCTACTTGGCTGATATTATTGTTTTAATTGTTGAGAATAGAAATTTCCGCTTGAAATTCGAAAGACCAGCTGATTTCACTCTGTTGGAAGTTAAGAAAACGTCTTTCGCGTTTTGATCCGATTCAGACCCAGGTCTTTTGACCAGAAGGCAACATAGCCTTTTGAAAAGATAGTCAAGTAGATATATTCTTGATTGTTTAGAGACCGCTTGAAAGCTCGCCGTGGGGGAATTTTAGGAATAGCTTGTATCACAAATTATCACAATATGTGTGTGTTGTGCACATGATCCGGCAATAACGAGTGCCTTTCTAGTGCTGCCCTCTTTACGCTGTTTCTAAGCCTTAAATGTAACTTTCAAATCCGCAAAATAAAAAATAAAAACAAGTTTATTTCTAATATGAAAAAGTCGATATCATTATAAACCGCATCGACTGTTCTGTAGCAAAATTAGATCGAAATATCCGATGAAGATATTTTAATGGAGAATGCTTGCGTCAGCTAAATTGATCGTGTTTATTAGTAACCTGAATGCATCGCGCTATCGGAGCCCAATTCTCTTTGCTATTTAAAATTCATGCCCGTGACGTCAATGTGAGGAACTGGCGTAATAACTTCGTGCGTCACCCCTCTACTTCTACGTCAGTGGCTGCTTTGCATCCAGATTATGACGCAACAGTTACTGATTCCGATATGGAAGATTCTTAGATAATAAAAGTGTATATTCAAGGTCGGAACCACTGAATTGTATACTGAATGACAGTTGGAGGGAACAATAACGTCGTGCGTAAGAGAAAATACTTTTTCTGACCAATGCTCGAATAATAATGGTTAAATCAAGTAGCGTAAATGCCTAAATAACATACTTCTATGTGCAGTTGCTTTTCTTAGAAGAAAGCATTTTTCTAAGACTTCTGCATTAATCGATATACTGCCAGTCGCAGTATCTCTTGTTGTCTTGCGATTTCTAAACTCTAGCGAATTAGGAAGGATGTTTATAATTATGAGGACTGCAAACGGGATTTCCATTTAAATCCATTTGTTATTTTTAGCTAGATCGACATTAAATTTGGTATTTTGCAAATAAGCGCCATAAAACAAGATTTTATTTTGAATCATTGAGATAAGAGTTTCGTTTCCAAAATTCTGTTCGAACTATTTATGAAAGCAAGCAATAAACACTGACTCGGGAAAAAATCTATCTAGTATTATATTATACTAAGAAAAACAACGTAAAATTAATAATTCAAATAAGTGCATAAGTGAATAATTAATTAGTAAATAAATCACTAAAACTATAGATGTGTTCGAAATTAAGTCTTTTTTTTTTTTTAAAGTCGGAGACCTACATTCTTCCTTTTTCATTTTCATTTCGTATGGTGATTCAACGGCCGTGAGCCCCTTTTAAGGGAGGTACGTCACCACCTCAATTCCCCTATTTGTATCCGGGCTCGGGACCGGCATAGCTGACAATTCAGACCTGTGGCTGGAGGGATTGTCTTAAGTATTCCTGACTGTATCCGTGTGTGTTCACGCGGCCGGTTTGCCTGCTTGCGGGATGAAAAACCCCAGATAAACTAGGGGGAGGGAGAACCCTGCTGTCCACGCCCAAGACCGGCTAACTTGGCTATGGCTGAGGAAGATCCCTAAACTCCTCACGTCGTCGACGGGAATCGAATCTAGGACACTCCTTCCCCAGGCATATGGTTGCGAAGCGCATAGCCACTAGGCCAGTGATGGCGAACCTTTTTACCCAGGTGTGTCAAACTTTTTTTTTTTTTTTTAAATATTGACGTTGTTGATGTGCCACTTGCATACATGCATTATAAATGTAACTACATAATCATAGATGGTGACTTATACATATCCTATTAGGCTATTTATTTAATAGGATATTGATATAAAATCTATGAATTCATATTATACAATTAATTTAATAAACTGAAATTACAAACTTACATTACATTTAATGGCTTTTCTGTTGCTGACTGCTGGTAGAAAGTTCTTTCAATGAACAAACCTACCTTCGCCTAAACTGAGAGCGATCTCACACGATTTATCGCAGTTTTTTCATCAGAATACCAATATTTTTCAACATCCAAGGTGTGTCACCTGAAACCCTTAAGTGTGTCAGTGCTGACACGCGTGTCATAGGTTCGCCATCACTGCACTAGGCTAACCGCGCGACATTCTTCCGTTGAAAAGATTGGATGTGCGTATTTATCTAAAGAAGATTTGAAAACCACAGCATTCAGAATTGCTAATAGGAATTACCTGCACTAGAAATCTTAGGTGTGAGTTTTTTCTCCTTTTTTTTTTCAGTAGATATATCCAATTCAAAAGTTAAATAATTTGTTTTACCAAGAGGGTATGCATTAGCGTCCCACTGACTTAATTTTCAGATTATTTATAAATTAATATTCTTAATGTAATTCAATTGAAAAAGATACAAATCCGTTATGAATTCAAAAGGAATGCAGCAATGTATTTTTACAATTTTGTACATTTTTCATACCATTTTTCATTCCTTTTCTTAACAGGAACGTGCTTCATTTTCAGTTTACTTCGACGACCTCAAATGCTCATTTTTTTATTGAGCACGAATTGAACTACATTCTTATATAAAGAAACAAAAATATGCTTTTCTCATGTCAAATTTCAAACTTATTGTCAGTTTTACATGTATAAATAACTTCAGGCAGGAGGGTTGCAAACCTGACGGAACATCATTTGCGTATGTTTTGAAGGTGGTTAAGAAAGAAAGAACCTATTGAAGGTTTTTTTTTTTTTTTTTTGAAAACAGCCAGTCAGCTGTTTTCAAAAAATGTAATTTCTGGGCAAGATGATGAGGGCGAAATATTTTTCCGGGGGATGAGGCAGATGGAAAAGGAGTACGAGAGATTGGTTTCGTATATTTAAAGCTAGATTAATGGATGCTTATATTGCTCTTGCAATCTTAGAGGAAAGTGTAAAACTTATTGGAGAAACACCTATTAAAACTACGGAAAATATTATAAGGTAAAAAGAGAACGTCACCCGTGAGAAAGTAACTGGAACGACCCTGTGAGATGAGAAAGGGTTATCAGAATGGCACTCTTCCGGACGGCATCAATACTTTTTAGAGACATTTTGTGCACCATCTCAAATGTGACAACAGTATTTTTAAGGTTGGTCGTATTTGTGATTCGTATAATTTTGAATTTATTAACGTTAATACACAGTGCAAGTGAAGTAGAAACAGCACGCAAAATGAGATAAAACACAAGTCCAAGTAATTACAACACATAATTACAGCGTGTGCTATTCCCATTAATACACTGCAACAGATCCGATACAAGATGAGACAAAATACAAAACAAAGTTTACGAGAATAAATATAAATACGTACGTGCAACCAACAACGATTGCCATATTAGTTTCTAGAAAAATACATACTCATTAAGGGTGGGTACACAGTATAACAGATATCTAGATTATAATAAAATACTTGATACGCGTGTGTTTTAGGTGAGATATGAATGTCATCATCATTATTATATATAAATTGATAAAAATAAAATGATTCCATAGCTCGCCGGTACAAAATATGCTATAGATTTGCCAATAACCATTCGTGGGTGGAGAGCATTAAAAAAAAAAAAACATAACTATTAAATCAAAAAGTATGTGATACATAATTATTATTAGATTAAATCAATTATTTGATGATGTACACTTTTTTAAGATTGGTAATTATTGTTTCATCTACTAACAGTAGCTGAAACAATGATCACTTTGCATTTTCAAAGTTAAATTCTGATTCCTTGATGATTTTAAGTCATGAGCAGTAATGCAGGCTGAGTGAGAAGGCCCAGTTTAGCAGAATTAGCACCGAAGACCTTCATTTTTGAAGAATTATTTCGATTATTTGGCTCTACGAAGGATTTGGATTATGAGAATGGAAACAGTAATCAGAAAAGCAGGAATGAAGAGTAAAAATACGGAGATCACCCTATTTGGGAATATTGAATGTCACGTCAAAGCAGATAAAAGGCTGAAAGTGGCTATTAAAAGGTCGTTACATAGAAAAGGAAACGTGGACGAAATTATCATCTTCCTTCCCAAGAGGAAGGAGAACTGACTTTCAGAGAATACCTGAAAGAGGAACTTCCAAGAAAAGATCACGGATGTCAGGATGTTCCTGAGGATTATTTCATATTCTGGAAAGTAACTAAACAATTCGTGTTTGGTCATTGCTACTAGCAAATATATCGGCATTAATTCCCTCGGTCTGTGCAATTTTAAAGGAAAGCCAGTTCAAATTGTGGACATTGAAGTCTCCAAGAATGCTCTCACATTTTGGTATTCGGTCCGCAGAAAATCAATCTTCACAGATGAATAATGAAAGAGGACAGAGTGATTATCAGAATTTGGAGAACGATAGAGAGAGGAAATGGAGAAGAAACTTTTGGTTCAGGAAAGAGCGAAGAGAGACGATTCTGTGTTTGTGTTTGACATTCTCTAGCACTGGACACCAACTCATACTCCTCTAAGTTTCGCATGGAATCATGCAATATGGACATTTGAGCGGTTCTGTCGGAAATGAAAGTTGAGTTTGGGTGTCTGTCAATGGTGTGCATCCTTTATGTTTAAACAAATGTGAAAAGTTAATGAGAAAATGATATTATGTTATTTTTTACGGTTATTTTTAGTCGGAAGTTTTTTTTTTTTTTTGCTTTGCAGCAATATCGTAATTATTAATGATGCCTTTCATGGTTAATGCTGGAAAGAGAAAATGTTAATGAATTGTAGAGCAGTAAAATACTCACAATAATGTCTCACATAGAAAGAATCCAGTTTCTTGCCCATAGCGAGGTCTCAATGACCACTACATACCACTGTTCTCCAACTTTTTTTTTTAGGAACGAGGTGGCATAATAAATTGCATTTTGTAAAGTAGAGAACATCCAATTTATATTCATTAGTAGTATGGGATGCACTCTGAACCAGATCAAGATCAAGATAAGAGAAGAAATCGTGACGTGATTGGTTGTTCATTTGATGAGGTCATTGTGCGTGACGTCATGAGTTTGGAATGTTTGGAATTTCCCTGGGGGTATATGTGTCATTGGCTTCAGTTGTGTTTTGGTTCGCGTATGGAATTATGGATGATGGTAGAGATAAGGATTCGTGTCGTGATTGGTAGGACACTTTTAACCAGATCAAGATCAAGATAAGATGAGGAATCGTGTCGTGGGTGTGTGTTATTTTCAGATGTAGATAAGTGATGTCATTTGTTAGTTGTAAATAAGTGACGTTATTGTTTTGAATGGAAAAGGGAGATATATTAGTGGATAAGGATTCGTGTCGTGATTGGTGGGACACTTTTAACCAGATCATTCCTTATCTTATCTTGACCTGGTTATGTTTGTTATTATCAGATGCAGATAAGTGACGTAATTGTTAGTTGTAAATAAGTGACGTTATTGTGTTGAATGGAAAAGGAAGATATTATTAGTGGATAAGATTCGTGTCGTGATTGGTGGGATACTATGAACAAAATAGGGGTAGGGTGAATGGGGAAGCGACGTCCGTGTCGTGGATGTGTATTGTTATGAGTTGTACATAAGTAAATGTGTATGGCAAGTGGTTTGTGTATGGCATTATGGGTGATGGATAGTGATAAGATAAAGTTAGGAATTTCGCTGCCCCCCTTCTGTCAGAGACATCACGTGGTGTGTTGAATTTGCGTATGCATTGTGGGTGATTTTAGAGATAAGGAGTCGTGACGTTATGTGTTTGGAAATTTCCGGGGAACATATGTCTCTCTGTGATATCACATAGTGTTTTGGTTTGGCTATGGAATTGTGGGCGATGTTTTTGAGATAAGATATCTTGGAATTTTCCCAGGATGACACACACATCCGTCATTGTCGTCAAGTTTTGTCTTTGGTTGTCTATAGATGGCTATACTAATTTTCCAATACATTTTGGGGTATTTCTCTCCTGTTAAAGGGTGGGAAGTCTTAGAGTAGAGTCGTGATGGCAGCAGTGATTAGGCTTTTCTGAATAATTTAATTATATGCTGGTGTCCCTCAAACACACACACACACACATTAGACATGAAAAGTCGCTAATGTACCCATGTTGATACTCTAATATGTACCTTATCATTATTCTTATGGAAAAAACTATTCAGCATTAGAATTATGCTTACCAAAACATACGAGCAGTGATTATTGAAATTACGATTATCAATTGTTATGTTTATGATAAAAAAAAAATTAACTTACATTTCTTTCCAGAATGGGAACATCTTGGTACTATCTAGGTTTTCTGAATATTCCAAATTGTTGATTTTTAACATATATTCACAGCACAGAACACAAACACAAGTCTGAAAATACAGTTGACTTTTTCATTATAGGTTACTGTGGCTAACATATATTCACGCCACAAAACACACAAAACATAGGAGTTGAAAGATATTTCTGTAAATAACCAGAAAAGCTAGTTGACTACTTAATTTAGATTACTATACGATTGGTTCTCTGTATTAATTCCTTCCCACAGTTGCTCATGCTATGTTTTTCCAAGCTTGGTGGGAAAGTCTATGTGCCATTTTGTTCAAGGTAAGTGTTATTTCCTGTTTCGAATTCCGAGTGCTATTGGAGTATGGAATTCTGACAAGTGAAATGTTTTTTTTTTTTTTTCAAATTGATTGGTTATTTTCTGTATTTTACTTTTAAAATTCAGTTTAACTACATATTCTAACAGAATAACTGAGCAAAATTAATAAATAAATAAAATGTATGTGATTTATTTTCCAACACTGTAGATTTCTCATTAAGTCTTATCTTAAAGCTATCTCTCTTATCCGGTTGCCAATTTTGTTGTACATAGATGAGAAATCGTGTGTTTAGGTTGGAACTCTTCGTTCCGTGGGAAATTATTGCTGTAGTAAATTAATGCTTACTTTTATTATTATTATTAAAGCAATATTGACTATTAATTTTACCTTCGATTCCTTGTGCTCTTAACCGATTTCTGTAAATGAAATTTATTTTATTTATTTATTTTTCTTTAGCATTAGTAATTTTAACTAATGGATATGAGACAAACAAGGTTTTCAACTCGCCGTAGCATTTTCTTTAAGAAACTTCTTTTGCCAACACAACAAATAAATAGTTATTTCTTATTATTTCAAATCAATATTAGCTCTGCAATATATACTTTGTTAATTTCTATGTTACCTTTTATTTGCCTGTAATATTATTAACAAATTGTATTTACTCAACTAACATACAGAAATTAAATAAGATGAAAAAGACAGTATTTTTTTCTTCTTATTCTTCTGATTTTACATTTGCGTGATGTTGATAGTGTATGATTTGCCACTGGTATTTACATGTAATTCATGTGATTTTTCTCCATGTGACATTTCAAAACAAGTTGAACTATGGCTTTTACCTAGTTCAACTATGTAAAACTCATTTCCGTTAGTCCCAATTGACTGTTGTCCTCTCAGACTGACATTTATTTCACAGGGGATATTTATATATATTTTTTAACAGAATTATTATATTAAATATTCTTTCCAATACAAATAAATAATTGTTTATTCTTATTTCAAATGAAAATTAGCTCAAAGAAAGAAAGAAAAAAAAAGTTTACCCTCAAATAAATATTTATGATTACAGCAAACAAGAAATTCATCAGCTTTTTCAAAGTTTTGAAATTCATGCACATATTGTTTTAATCATTTGGTATCATTTAAATGAAGAACGGGTCTGGCTACTAAGTTCATTAATGTTTTTTTTATTTTCTCTTTCAATGACGAGTATTATTTGATATATGCATGTTGATTCACTTGTTATCTGCATGCTACGACACCTTTTTAATTTTTTGTCTCTTTTCAGGTGAAATATTCTCCACTAAACTTTTGCCCATTAATTTAATAATACCCATTTCCTTTTGCTTCCAAGAGTTGACATAGTTTCACTGAGTGGATTTTCAAAAAAAAAAAAAGTCTCTGATTAGTTTGTGGCATGAAATTTCACAAGGAAAAAAAAAATTATGGTCTTACTGAAATTTGTATAACACATCAACGACACCCAATTTGTTCATTCAAATTTACACATTTTATTTGAGTGAAATATTATTTACAAATTGTATTTACTGAATCTAACATACAGAAAACAAATAAAGTGAAAAATACAATCTATTTTTTTTTTGTTCCTTAATCTTCTTATTGTTAAATTTGCATTGTTGTTCAAAGGTTCTTCCCATGCTTGTGGAATTGCAATCATGTGGTTTTTGACAATGTGTGTCTCGTTTGAAAGTTAATTTTCATTTGGTGATCATTGGGATTTTATTACTGTAGTAAAATTAAGGGTTGCGTATTTATTTTTTTGAAACCAATACATATATTTCTGAGCATTATTAAAAGCACAGAATCTTTTGTTATGTTTGCAAAAGCATTTAAAAGTACACGTTATGTGTTCACGTTTTGGACATCCAATTTCATTTAAATCAAGAACAGGCAACCCTATTAACCTCGCTAATGTTTTTGATTTTTCTCTTCCTTTGGCGAGTAATATTTGATATTTGCATGTTGATTCTATCATCCAATTTCTTAGTTTGTCCAGAGATAGTGAACGAATTTCCCACTTCAGCTGATGGTTATATTTTATTAACCAAGAATTCTGTTTTTTTAACTCTTTCAGGTAATTCTTTCCAACAACAAGGTTATTTTGTCAATGCATATCTTACAATAATTCCATCAGAAATAGAAATTTCTTTAGGAAATAAATTTAAAGTCTTATTCAAAAGAAATTGTACATCAATTATACTGATGATAACCGAAAATTCGTATTTTTCACCCACTGCAGATTTTGCATATTCGTTTTCCTTCATTCTTCTTCTTCTTAGATTACTTCATTTGGCACCACAAATAAATAGTTATTTATTATAATTATTATTATTATTATTATTTCACTGATTATTAGCTCTGATTTTATATTTTATGTTAACTTTCTGTTACAAAATTCTGAACAATTAGAACTTTTCACAAAGAAACTTTCAAAGAATTTTGTGGCTCATCCATTATTTTTACATTACCAAACACAAATCACCACAACACCATACAGCAGCTGCAGTGGATGAACGATTACCTTAATTCCAAAGTCACTCGACTCTATGGTTTTTTGTTATAGTGCTGTTTACCTTTACTATGCCCTACCCTGACTGTTCCTTCAAAAATGAACCTTTTCGCAGATGACTCAACGACATGTTTTCACATGCTGTTGGATATACTGTTGGTGTGTTTTTATCTTACTTTGTGTAGGGAAAGGTAAAATTTGTATATGTGTTATCTGGAGAGTACAAATATTTTTTCTATACCAAACTTTAAGAGTTTAAGTCACGTTTTTGGGTTAATTATTTGCTGTCTCTCTGTAAAACAACCAAATTCTAACAGTTCAGATTTTCGATTATGTGAACGAATTGGTTTCAGATAATTCAAACAATGTCAATAGGTAGCATTAGGCAATTTCTAAAATAATCAATTACATGGATATAAGTTTTCACTACTTTTTTTCTCCTGTTCCTGGCATTAATTTCACAATAGTGATTTTTTCTCACAATAATTAAACAGAATTGCATTAAGGTATAAAGTTATGGATATCAAATTCTAATCAGAATAACTGAGTAAAAAATTCACTGGAAAAACACAACAACAAAAGCACACATTTTTG
Organism: Typopeltis vanoorti; assembly: GCF_054136105.1. NCBI lineage: Eukaryota > Metazoa > Arthropoda > Arachnida > Uropygi > Thelyphonidae > Typopeltis > Typopeltis vanoorti. The sequence goes on from NC_143564.1 coordinate 114,224,442, forward strand.
TTCATTTCAGTTTGCAATTGCATATTTTATTATTATTATTATTATTATTATTATTATTATTATTCCTGATACCTCCAAGGAGTCCGAAGACTCATCATGGGAGGACATCTACAACTGTCTCTACACCTAACCTCTACTACGAATCATCTCCATCAACGCCATCTACTGCCCAACTCCAACAACCACCACAACTAGTAATTTTTGTCTGTAAATTGCGTGTGTTCTGAAGGGCCGATTTGTATGTACGTGGGATGAAAAATCCGAGTTTCTGGGAGAAAAAACCCTGCTACCTCCGTATGAGATCAGCTAACTCACCTTCGATTGAAATCGACCAGATAAAGATTCCTCCCGTCGCGACGAGAATCGAATTTTATTTTGCTGAAATACTGTTTACAAGTATATTCACAGAGAAAAAATCGAAACATGTAATTACCTAAAAATATTTCGCAATATTTAGTTTACACTTAACATTTTCCAAAGAGTTCAATAAAGAAAATTTTCATTACTCACTGTTTCTTGGTTACATTACATCAAAATAGCTGGTCATGCAAAAGAGTTTTTAAAACAGTTAACATGGTAACCACACTTCCATACATTTGATATTGTGTCAGTCTGGAAATGACACCATGCCTCCCTAAACTTTCCGTGTATTCTTTTGTCAACAAATATACACAAACAGTTTTCGTAAAATGTTCATAAATGTCCCAAAATAAAGAATCTTTATCGAATTAGATGAAATCTTGAAAGTCTAATTTTCCCATAGATGAATTTAAATGATTAGCGATAATTTTCCCCATGATACGAATAGCTGGTAATTCAGTTTCCAAAAATAGTAAATGATTATCAATGTCATACATTTTTGTTGAAAATCTGTCAGCTTCTTCACAACTAATAGAGAAAACTTTACTTCCATCAGCTCCTGTATCATTGAGTATTAGTTCCCCATCTTGGCACTTCAGAATATAACACTCACTGAGGTCCATTTCCTAGTCAACTCTTCTTTCCAAGTAGCCAAGGATATCAGACCACTTCCTGCATAACGTTTCTCAAGGGGTGCTGGATAAATACATCACAATGTACATGTCTTCTAAAATAATAATTGGTTTCCATCCTCTTAGAGCTATGTGAAGAGTTTTGTCTCATGCTATTTTCCTGAAGAAAGAAAATTTCAATGACTTTTGTGGCTCACCCATTATTTTACTTTACTGGACACAAAACAACACAACATAACACGATAGCTGCACTGCCAGAACGAATTTACCATAACGGCAAAGACTCTTGACTCATTTGTTTTTCCTTATAGTATGGTTTACCTGACCCTTAACCCTGTCCGTTCCAAAATGAAACTTTCGCACAGATGATTCACGGACATGTTTCTACATGCTGTTGGATATGATGTTGATGTGAGATTATCTTACTTTGAGACATCATAAGGCAAATCTTATCTCTGGCTCGAAGGGTGTTCTATATTATTTGTCCTTATTATGTTAAGTATTTTATCCTCAAAGTGTTTTTGATGTTAGACCATGTGACTATTTCTCTCACTCATATGTCCAAAATTGTTAGCATGGGAAAAAATAGCATTAGGTGGTGGAAGTGAAAAGGTAGTCAAGAGGGTGACAGAGGACTTCCCTGCAATGCTCTCCCACTCCACTCCCCTAACCCCATCCTCCCATAGTAAGTGTAAACAGTACTATAAGAAAAAACCATAGAGTCAAGTGACTTTGGAATTAAGGTAATCGTTCATCCACTGCAGCTGCTGTATGGTGTTTTGGTGATTTGTGTTTGGTAATGTAAAAATAATGGATGAGCCACAAAATTCTTTGAAAGTTTCTTTGTGAAAAGTTCTAATTGTTCAGAATTTTGTAACAGAAAGTTAACATAAAATATAAAATCAGAGCTAATAATCAGTGAAATAATAATAATAATAATAATTATAATAAATAACTATTTATTTGTGGTGCCAAATGAAGTAATCTAAGAAGAAGAAGAATGAAGGAAAACGAATATGCAAAATCTGCAGTGGGTGAAAAATACGAATTTTCGGTTATCATCAGTATAATTGATGTACAATTTCTTTTGAATAAGACTTCAAATTTATTTCCTAAAGAAATTTCTATTTCTGATGGAATTATTGTAAGATATGCATTGACAAAATAACCTTGTTGTTGGAAAGAATTACCTGAAAGAGTTAAAAAAACAGAATTCTTGGTTAATAAAATATAACCATCAGCTGAAGTGGGAAATTCGTTCACTATCTCTGGACAAACTAAGAAATTGGATGATAGAATCAACATGCAAATATCAAATATTACTCGCCAAAGGAAGAGAAAAATCAAAAACATTAGCGAGGTTAATAGGGTTGCCTGTTCTTGATTTAAATGAAATTGGATGTCCAAAACGTGAACACATAACGTGTACTTTTAAATGCTTTTGGAAACATAACAAAAGATTCTGTGCTTTTAATAATGCTCAGAAATATATGTATTGGTTTCAAAAAAATAAATATGTAACCCTTAATTTTACTACAGTAATAAAATCCCAATGATCACCAAATGAAAATTAACTTTCAAACGAGATACACATTGTCAAAACCACATGATTGCAATTCCACAAGCATGGGAAGAACCTTTGAACAACCATGCAAATTTAACAATAAGAAGATTAAGGAATAAAAAAAAATAGATAGTATTTTTCACTTTATTTGTTTTCTGTATGTTAGATTCAGTAAATACAATTTGTAAATAATATTTCACTCAAATAAAATGTGTAAATTTGAATGAACAAATTGGGTGTCGTTGATGTGTTATACAAATTTCAGTAAGACCGTAATTTTTTTTTCCTTGTGAAATTTCATGCCACAAACTAATCAGACTTTTTTTTTTTTTTTTGAAAATCCACTCAGTGAAACTATGTCAACTCTTGGAAGCAAAAGGAAATGGGTATTATTAAATTAATGGGCAAAATTTTAGTAGAGAATATTTCACCCTGAAAAGTGACAAAAAATTAAAAAGGTGTCGTAGCATGCAGATAACAAGTGAATCAACATGCATATATCAAACAATACTCGCCATTGAAAGAGAAAATAAAAAAAACACATTAATGAACTTAGTAGCCAGACCCGTTCTTCATTTAAATGATACCAAATGATGAAAACAATATGTGCATGAATTTCAAAACTTTGAAAAAGCTGATGAATTTCTTGTTTGCTGTGATCATAAATATTTATTTGAGAGTAAACATTTTTTTTCTTTCTTTCTTTCTTTCTTTCTGAGCTAATTTTCATTTGAAATAAGAATAAATAATTATTTGTTTGTATTGGAAAGAATATCTAATATAATAATTCTGTTAAAATATATATGTAAATATCCCTACTGTGAAATAAATGTCGGTCTGAGAGAACAACAGTCAATTGGGACTAACGGAAATGAGTTTTACATAGTTGAACTATGTAAAAACTATAGTTCAACTTGTTTTGAAATGTCACATGGAGAAAAATCACATGAATTACATCCACAAACAAAAGTTTCATTTGAGCAATATTGCTCACTTGGAAGGCACTTATAGAATTCTTTCAGACACCTAAAACTTCGAAACTACCGAATGTGAATATAAACAAATATGTATCCGTATTCATGGATGTTCAAATGGTATTCAAATTACCGTGTGGTTTACATTCTGAGGTGAGGGAGAGTGGCATCGGTGACAGGGCACGGCGATAAGATTGCAACATAGTCTTTGCCGCAACTATTCATGGCCGCGAAAGCGACCATCAATAGTTGTGGCAGAATATAAAAAATATAAATATATATATATATATAAAGCCCAAAATATAAAAAAAACAAAAATATGAAATATATATTTTTATTTTTGTAATATAAAAAAGCCAGCTTAAAAAATTCTGATATTCACTCACTTTAATAATTTTAAGTTAACAGTATGTGTGCCTGTATAATACGCTTAATGTAATGTCGTATAATGTTTGCACACACACACACACATTATTCCATCTCTCTCTCTCTCTTTAGAATTCCAAATTACTGTTACGTGTAAATTTTACTTCTGCACACCTAATTGTTCCCGAATACCAAACGTTTACTCTACTTTCCGCAAAAAAAAAACCCTTAGGGGGTTGAAAAGACTTGGCTTCGATTTCATTGCAACGAGGAACCTTTAGAAATGCTTTTCAAATGAAAGTGAGTTACGCGGTTTCATAGGGAGATGGCTGGATTTCCTTTCGTTTTGTAAAGTATGCGGACAGAGAACATCCAATTTATATTCACACAAAACACATTCGCCTCACAGTCTTAGTTGCTCTTGTGTTACTATGACTACAATTCAAAGCTGGCCACTTGCGTTTCCACATAAGTGTTCGTGGATATGCATGGGTCCATGTGGATAGACTCGAATTCTCGCAGTCGCTTCAGATCGGATGAATTAAAATAATGAGTTAAAGGAAGGAAATTAATATATTTTTTATCTTATAGTGGACTATAGAGTTGGAATTATACAAGATATCTTTGATAAAAGGAATACAGCTATTTTTTTGTGTACTTAACTACAGAAATTTTCTATTTCGTAATGGCAGGATGCTAATAAAATACGTACAGATGGAAGGTGCTTATTAGTATTCGGTTGAGTGTTTTATTTGAAAATGGAAAGTTTTTCCCCTTCTGTTTTCAAACCCACCCGGAGTTAAGCGCGAAATACGTTTTTCTCTTCTTCTCCCCTCCCCCCCATTCTTCCGTGATTTCCATACTTGTTTTACGTTAAATGGCACAATTAGCATATCTGATTTTATTATTATTATTATTAAGAAAGACCTTCATGGAGTTAGGAACTCATCGAGGGAGACAATACTATTCGCACCTGCTGTCAAACCTGTTATTGAATTCATTCACACTGCTTGCACACACAACATTCAATGACAATCCCTTCCAATCACGCACCACCTTATGAGAGAAAACTCCAGCCCTCACTCCCTTCTTGACAGCCTTCATTCTCAACTTCCAAACAAGCTCTCGCGTCCTTTCCCCACCTCCATAAAATGAAAAATTCTATCTACTGAAACTTTGTAGAACCCTTTCAGAAGTTTGTAAGTCTTAATCATATCACCCCTCTTTCTCCTGTTTGCTAGTGTCTGCAGCCTATAAATTTTCAATATGTCTTCATAATCAGTATTCCACAATCCTTATATCATTTTTGGCACTCTCCTTTGCACTCTCTCCAACATATCGGAATCAAAACGGAAATCAGGAGACCAGACCTGTGCACAATAGTCCAAGTGAGGTCTTATGAACGCCTTGTAAAGAGGCAAACTTACTTCCTTATCTTTACACGTGACTTACTTATCTTTATTATCAGAATTGATGACGTTCGTTTCAGCATTGCAATTATCTTTTGAGTTGTATTTGCAATATTTGCTATATAGCCCTTAAACTTCAACTTGCTATCTACAAAAACTCAAATCAAATCCTCTCCAATTCCATTAATGTGCAGATTGAATAACAGAGAACCAAAAACTGATCCTTCTGGTCAGGATCGTACCTAGACACAGGTGCACGAGGCTCTGACTGGGGTCCCGAAAAAGTAGGGCTAATTTAAGGGCTTCAGACAATGAGATTTAAAATTAAAGAATTAAAAGTATAAATAATTAAACTTGAACATAAAAAAAAAAAAGATTGTTTTCTGTTAAATTCCCTATATCACTATAATATATATATATATATATATATATATATACTAGGGGAAGCTACACCCCCCCTGGAGGCTACGGCGCCCCCCGTGTTCCAAACTGGGAGGCCGGTTCTCCTTGAATTCTGATGACTCGAATTTTGAAGTCTCGACACTTAGGGTAGCCTCTGAGTTTCAAAACGTTTCAAAAACGTGACATAAAAAGGCTTACCATTTTATTTGTATAGGGTAGATAACTCAGAAAATGGTCACGTTGGTTCAAGTCCATATTTAATAGATCATATGCCCTTTAAAAAAAAAAACAAGAATGGAAATACTCTTTATTTTCATATATTTTTTGCATCCATGATCTGTTTGCGTTCATGCCGCAAACTGGTAACGTTCATTTTCAGTTCTTCAAAGGGTGAAAAATTATTTACGAAACTCTTTGCATCAGGATAAAATATGAAATTTACTGCTATTATTTATTGAAAATGATGTTGTGAATAATTTGAATTATGATGATCTTACTGATACATTTGTGAAAGAAATCTAGGAAAAAACATTTGTAGAGCCTGCACTCTAGCACCTCGGGCCCCATTCGCCTCGAGAAAAGTATAAGCACCACCTACTTATGGTACACCACTGATTAGCTTAAATCTTGAGACTTAGATCCCTCTTGTACCACTTTTTTGATATCTGTCAGTCAGCCATCCTGTTGTCCACGCTAGTATTTTATAACCCAAGCTCATATTCTCCAGTTTATGCAACAGTCTACCATGCTGTATTCTGTCAAAAGCCTTAGCAAAATCCAAAAGTATCATGGTGTATCCATTCCCCTTCTCCAGTTCAATGATAACACCAGTATAGAATGTGAGTAAGTTGCTAAAACATGACCTTCGCTTAGTAAACCCATGTTGCTCATTGCAAAGTAGAAATTCACTGTCAATCCATTTCTGAATGCGAGCTCTAACCAATTTTTCCAAACTCTTCACCACCACTCCTGAGATCGATAGTTGGATACATCGGTCTTTGCACCACCATTGTGCAATGGGATTACCATACATTCTTTCCATTCCTGTAGAATCTTCCCTGTTCTGAGACTCAAAAGGAATAGGCTGGTCAAAGGAATAGGCAGTTCAGCTGAACCTTTTAGCATCTGTGATGATATTCCATCAGTCCCTGTCGCTGAATTCTTATTCAGTTTATGCAACAGCTCTAATACCTCCTCCTCATACACCTGCATTTCTTCATCAAGTGAAGAGGTAGCAGTGAGCTCAATGTTGCGTATACTAAGTTGATGATAGCTTTTAACAAAATGGCTACTGATTAGTTGAGCAATCTCCTGCTTCGGTCACCTGCATTCAGCAGAGTTATTCTTTCATATTTGTTCTTTTACTTGAAGCATAACGATAGAATTGTTTCGGGTTGTCTTTATCTTGACAGTTTCTTTTTATACGCATACTTAGCTTTTCGTGCAATAATTAATTATAACTCTTCTGGCCTGCTTGCTTATAATCATCATAACCGACATCATCCTTTTGCATACGGTATTCCTTCCACATCGTATTTTTTCTTACAAATCTCTTGCTTACATTACACATTCATTTCACTCCTGCTCTATTTATTCTTCCAATTCTAAGGACACATTCTGATATTGCACCATTTAAGTATTTTTAAATGCTTCCCACTGTCGATATTCTTCCCATCCAACAAATGGTACCATGGTGCAGCATACTCCTCAGGTGATCATAACTTCCTACTTTGTAGTTCAGCATGTAACCTCCTTTTCTGAATGGAACATCCATAAACAGCCACTTCCCAAGTGAGTACCGCATGATCACTGTCACCAACCGGGGGCAAAACAGTTACGTTTTTAACTGAACCCCCCCCCCCCTCTGACACTATAATCAGATCTAACACTCTTTGATCACGAGTTCCTTTTTATCTTGGTGTTATCAAAATTGTATCATAATTTTGTTTACTTTGGATAAATTTAGAAAATATGTCTCTTCTTTTTAACTCATAATAGGAGTGAAGAGGAAAGAAGTCGAAACCTACAGGGACTTTAGCATCGCTTTTACATGTCAAAGCCTTTAAAACCACTAAGTTAATATTTCGTTTGTGGTTGTGAATGTCTGTAAAATATTTTTCCAAGCATGATGAACAAAATCGTTTTTATAAAGCTTTTTTCATGAGTTTAAAATGAAATGAAATGAAATAAAAGGGAAAAATATGAGTAACAATTCTCCATAGGCATAATATATAAGCTGACAAATATTTTTAGATATTTTGGAGTTAAATACAAATTTAAAAACAGAACTAAGTAAAGCGCGTGTGCTTTGACAATATTCATGACAATCATCATGTACGGTCTAGAAATGTTTGTAGCAAATAATGCCGGCCCGAAAATTGGATACTTTTCGGGCCGGCAGTCAAAAATAAGTTCAGTAGTTTGTATTTTACTGTAACCATTGACAATAGTAATTTTAGATATAAATGGACGATAACCTATATTAGGAGAATTTATTTATTGACTCTCCTGGCACTGTTAGCGTAGCAAAAAATTTATTCTTCGTACTGCAAGTTTCACAGATTGCCATTATGTACCCTCATTATCATCGACAAGGACTCAGAGTTGCAAAGAGGTATGTTCCCCTGCTTTATTCAATGCCAGTGTACTTTCGTGTTAAAATGGTGTATAGTCAACCATCACCCACTTCCTCGGACTCTGTCAGTAAACAACACGTATCTCTAGCAAACATAGATAATGCTCCATAAGTCCGGATACCTTCCTCTTGTTTGCCTCGCTTACCGGAAATCAGGGAACATATTCCAAGCTCTTTTCTCTCCGTTTCCGGTATTGCTTTTATGAAAGCTTGCAGCTGTTTACATCCTGATCAAAGACGCTCCTCAACTCAAGTAGGGTGTGTACGTGTGCGTGCTTGTATGAGAGAGCGAACGTAATCAAAAGCAAGATACCGGGAGTGAGGCCGTGCTTTCTCGGAGCGCGTGCAACTCCAATGAAACACCATCAATAATAAATTACCAAGGGAGGTTTCCAATAAAAGTTTTCTTCTTTTAAATACACGCTGTTGACGTGTTACACAAGTGGAGAGATCTCTTTTGGTTGCTAATAGGTTTCTTCATGGAAAAACAAGATCGGGAGTCGGTGAAGTATTGGAGATTTGAATGTGCCCTTTAATATGATCATACACATACTTTACCCGATTAACTCGTGATTATTCTGATGATCTCTTCCTCAGTGTTACTATTGTTCTCATAGAACTTCTAATACAATAAGAGCATGTTGCGATATTGGTACGGGAGGGTTACCTAAGGTTGGACAGTAATTATTACTAGAATTGCAATTAGATTTTATGGTTTGTCATTTTATTCCTTAACCATGCTACCGGCCAAGATGTCTATAAACGTCAGGGTTATCATGGATGCGAAGTGCATATTAAAATTGTAATACCATTGATATTACATTAAAATATATGATGGATGCGAAGCGTATGAGGATGCGTATTTGATCCATAATGGCCGGTAAGGTGGTTAATAGTTTGTCTTCGGTAACTTGACCAAATGGAGATAATTCTCCACAACGTAATATTTACTAATATTCAGCATCGATTCGTTAACAACGCAATTAACAAACATTTAATAAGAATAGGAAACTATTGCATAATCATTGTATATATTTATTAGCCAAATGATGCAAATATTTTGAGTTTTTTTCATCCTTAGACACTTTCATGCAATGCATATTTCATCATCAGTTATTGTTCTGTAAAAAAAAAAAAAAAAAAAAAAAAATTAAAATTTGTATCTTGATATATGATGATTTTGATCATTTTAACTGATCGGTATCCATATTAAATGTATGGATATCTCTATAGTGCCTATGCATTAAACATAGCTCATTCAAAGAACGACACACAACCTTTGGTGGAAAAACCAAAGTTCGAAACCCTTCGTATCTCCTCCGCACAAAAAAAGATAAACAAGCCATCCGGTAAATGCCTCACTATTTGACGTTCGGTCGAAAATACCTGCATTCGAATCTGTGTAGGATGCGAGGAAACTTTATTAAGGCTTTTTTAATTTAAGATGAAATCGACGATCTCTTACGAATATGGAAGAGGGTTTACCTTCTAGAAACTTGATTTTTTTTTCATTGGACAAAACAGACAAAGCCTCCGAATATCTACAGTTAACAGGCTTAGAAGATTCGTAGCCCTAGTCTGAACGTCTTTATTTCCCAATCAAGCTTCGCTGTAGATCGCAGCCAGATAGGATTTTCTTACCCAGATATTTCCAACCGATGGACAAAAATTGCAACATCCTTGTAATTGTGCCATCGAAGCGAGTTAAATTTTCACTTAACATAAAGTAATATCAGAACCAAAGTCGCTGATGCAAGATATTCATATTTAACAGTAGATGTTCTCTTGCCAACAAACTTTGTTATCTATTTTTAACTCTGCAGTGCTGTGTGAGTGATGAAACTATGAAATCTAATACTACTTCACTTACGGATTGATCTAGGCTTCTGGTTTGAACATCTTCATTAATGAAGGACAATTTTCTAGAAGGCTATTCATCTAGTCCGAAACAAAACAAAAATAACTTCTCTCTCTCTCTCTCTCTCTCCATACACACGATATATATATATATATAGATTTAATGACTAAAAACCGAGATAACTTATAAAGATTTTAATAAGAATAATACGACTAGTTTCAGCTTATAACAGCCTTCCTCAGGTATTCTTAAAGGACAAGAATATTAATAAACATTGAAGTATCAAAACAAACTGGAAATTACAGGTAAAAATTGCCATACATAATTGATACATAAAAAACGTTGCATTTTTTCAAGTTGTTCTAACAGGCGTGCCATTCTTTATTGCAAGTGTGCGTGCAGGCTCACGTGAACGCCAATATTGAATAACTGCAGCATGGCTATCTGGGATGTTATAACTCAAATTGTTGTTTAAGTGGACAGGATTCAGAAGGATTTCCCTTGATTCTACACTTTTCCTCTCAAACTCATCATCACAGCGAAAGATATTTTCTGATCTATCCCAGCAAACGGAGTGGCTTTGTTGATCATCATTAGGATTATTTGAAAAAATAACATGACTGGATAACACACACACATATATATATATATATGTGTGTGTGTGTGTGTTTGTGAATATTAATATGGTTTAAATGAATATAACACCGAGATTAAAAAAGAATAAGGTTTAATCGTGAGACACTACTAGTTTCGTTGAAAAAATCAACTTCCTCAGGTGTCCAATACAGAGAATTATATAAAAAATAACAGAAACATTGTAAAATAACAACAGCAGATCTAATGTAAAAAACTGAAGTACAGTTTAAAAAGAATACGTGCTGAAATTCTAATTGAAGTAAGCTACGTGCTTGAGTTATCGCGAGTGCGCCAATATTGGACAGTAGAGATGTGCGCATCGGATAAATTGTAGCTGAGGCTGTTAATTCATATGGGTTGAATCGAGGGATATTTCTTTAGATTCAAGTATCCTTCTCTCGAGCTTATCATAACAAGTATGTATATTGAACGTTTGAAACCAGTCTATGAGATGTTGGCAGCCCTTCGTCGGAGTTTATAGAAAAGAGAACGTGGCTTGAGAGAGCGCTGCTCGGGTCCTATTGTAGGATATGTCTCTTTTGTGTTCTTCAATACGTAAAGCTTATTATTATTTCAGCACGTATTTTTTTTTAAACTGTACTTCAATTTTTTACATTAGATTTAAACCATATTTTTTTGGACACCTGAGGAAGTTGATTTTTTCAACTAAACTAGTAGTGTCTCACGATTAAACCTTATTCTTTTTTAATCTCGGTGTTATAGTCATTTAAACCATATTAATATTCATAACATTATTAACCGAGTAAATATGAACTCCGATATATATATATATATATATATATATTCGTTAGCTAAAAAAGACTGGTGCCAAATCAACGTACACCAGAGTGAATTACACTGTGATTTCCTCGTATTACATTTCTATTACTGCTCGATAGAATATTGGTAGAATCTAACAGAAAAATGTTAATTTAAAGGCATTAGATATGTCTTTAATGGAAATCAGAGCATGTAAGCTTCCTCTTGAGAAAATCCCAACTGTTCAACTTCTTCAGCCTGTTTATGACATGCGTCACTGTTACCAATTTCTATTTTCTTAAAAGTAGAGAATAAACACGGTGTCCTATTCAATATTTTCTTCATTTTTAAACAAAAAAAAATTTTAAGTATATATTGTATAATTAAGAGTTCCTTATGTGTAGCAAAAGCGAACGGTTTTAAGGTCCTGAAATTGGACGGAGGTCTTTTAAACTCTTTAGCTGATGTGTTTTTACTGAATGAAGCCGTAGACCAATTAATTTTTTCTCCTACATCTTATTATTGCACACTTTTTAATTGCTCAAATTGAATTTTATTATTGTTATTTTATTATTTTTTAATTATTATTTTCAGAAAATCACAATCACTCCAGGCAGTAATGAATTGAGAATCAAAACAAAGGAATGAATTCGTGTGGCACACATGAGAATATGAAGGTCACTGGTCTGAAATTCTGTCAATGTGGACACAAAGCATCGAAATAAAAAAACACAGAAGAAAAAAACTAGTTTGATACATCCGGAAATGCTCGTAGCCGTTGGCTGCACCCCGTCAACACTGAAAGAACAAGATTAACCCGCACAGCTGCTCTGCCTCAAGATACATTAAGTCATTCGATGCTGGTCTGCTGAACACGCCGCCACTTGCCCATGAACTCGTTAGATAGTAAGCCAGTGTTTCGCATTTAGAGGCACCTCACCATTACGTGCATTGTCACGTGATTATAATAGTATTCTGGGAGCGTAATCAAAAAAACAACAAAATTCGCAAGCATTTTCCGGTTAACAAAGATTTGCTGTCAACACAGGCAAAGTCTCCTAAACGACGTGGACAGTTCACTAAAACCTCCTGTGTTAGTTACGTTTGTTTATACGAATCTGCAAAAGAGTATTTCATCAGAATAGGATATTGGACACTTAATGTTGTTCTGCCTGGGATTCCTGTAGTATTAGTAAGCATCTGAATAATTGGCAACAGTACGCTCTACAGAAGGGAAAAAAAAAAGGGAGAGTGAAGTAATTTTTGCAGGTAGCTACGATGACCACTTATCACAAGCTTCCAGATTCAGTTAAGGAATTAAAAAAAAAAAAAGTATTATGGTCACCGCCTCAAGATTTGGCGGGGTTAACCATAATTCGTTCATTGTTAAAAGCAGGGATGATGGGGTAATTTTCGTTGCAAAAAATGCTTATTAGACGATTGAGTCACGTGACTATCAATTCTGTGTGTTTCTCAAGATGGTTAATCTGTTCGCGCAATTATAAGCTGGAATTTCATAGACAAAATGCAGCTGCTATCTCTGTATGAGATCGAATGACACGTTAAGCGGGAAAGCACTTTATAAGCCTCCCCCTCCCCCTTACACGTTCCAAGTCTTCGACATAAATGTGACGAAGTCCTACAATTTGAATAAGAGATGGCGGTTGGTCAATCAGGATAAAAGTGGAGGTCTAGAAAATGTAAAATAAAGAAAGCCTGTCAATTTTTTCCCATTATTCAACGGCGGAAGATGACGTCAGAAAGGTGATGTCGGTACAGCGATAACTAAAAATTTTAGTAATAATTTAACAATAACAAGAAAACATTTCTTGAGAAATGGTTATTAGGATTGCTGATTAGTCACTCTTCGATTTTTCCTTCATTGTATATGAAAGCAATCTTATTCATTTCAATGAACGTCCTTTAGATACTTTTGAAGGAATATTGTAAACTGTATTTGCTACTATAATAATCTTTAATTATCCATTGCCTCGGTTGGTTCCACACAATAAATGTTCTTATAACAAGATGTAGCTATCTGAGAATGATATACTCGTAAAGGTACTATACATTTACAGACACATACAAATATGTAAATTTATTATTATTATTATTACTTTTTTGATTTCTCGTTTTTTATTATAAATTCCGGAAATATTTTCAAAGGAAATAGATGATGTCTCTTTTAAAATCTTATAAAGGCTTTTATAAGACCGAGGGGAAAAAAAAAAACATTTAGGCTTAGAGCCTTTTTTTCTCTTTTTTTTTCGCAGTCAGGTTACGCATCTGCTTCCCTCCCTCATTGCTGTTATTTTAGAACAGTGGTTCTCAACCTTTTTCCACTTGTGTACCCCTTTTAAACTCATTTCTATAAATTGTACCCCTTGTTTTTAAAATAGCTGTTTTTAAATGCTGACACTTTTGTTCAGTGCCTATCTTAATGTAAAATAGTGGAAATCTACTGATCCCCCATTACTGATTATTTTTCGTGTACCCTTTAACGGCCCAGCACGTACCCCCGGTGATACGCGTACCACCGGTTGGGAACTGATGTTTTAGAATAAGTTGCGCATTTTTGTAAAGGTATTATTAATAAAGTGAAAAACCCCGTGTTATGTGATTGTTACCTCTCGTTCTGAAATACGTTTTCAAATATTTTGTAAGTGGTTCTACTATTTATTGTGTATTCGGTATAAACCTAACGGTCATTTCCACTATTTTTTTTTCTTGCTTTGAGAAGGGGTATAATAATTGTTAATTTGAATTTGAATTTATGCTTGTAATCTAATAACTTATTGTTAATCTTTAAAAAGAGTTATAGCAGCTGTTACGATTTATTTAGATTTTAGCGATGATTAAAATGGGCCAAATGAGCATTGTTGATATTTAACGAGATGGATGACAAATCATTTGACGGCCAAGGTTAACGTTATTTAGAGGGATGAGTTAGGGATCGAATACTTCAGGGATTACTTTTAGTGTCTTCGTTAATTAAATTTAATAAGTTGATGTGCATTATTTAGGTTTCAATGCTGAAATATCTCTCTTTGTTGAGGACATGGCTGGACTAATCAGCTGTCCATATTGTATGATCGCAATTCTTTCACGGACGAACTTTAAAAAGTGGAAGAGGAAGCCGAGATTAAAATTTAATGTGGAAAAGAAATGTAAGGAATGTGATGTTAGATAAATGTATCTGAACGGTCCGATTACGGAAAGTATTATTGAATATAAGGACTAGGGTACTTGGATTAACGAGAAATTTAACTTTAGGAAGCATATTTATAAAATAAATAAATAAAAAATACGCAGTAAAGCTCAGGGGATGGGTGGTTTAATTAAAGGTCGCTTCACTTACAGGAAGAAGGTTATAATGATATCTTTATAAGTTTTGGTCAGGATAATATTGGATTACTGATTTTAAGTTAGTTACCTAGATATTTAATAGATATTGAGATAATCGAGGATATTCAAAGAGGTTAAAGGACTGTAGCAGACGATAGTTATGAGATTCAGTTGGTTAGTTGTAATTTGTTAAATATAACTGACAAGAGAAAAGAGAACACTTAAAGCTAATTAGTTCGCAGAATGTATAACATAGACAGATGACTTCATTGCACGTGAATGAGCTTGACTTTGTAATGTACATAATAAGTTCGTTAAAACAGGAATTTAAGTTCTTTTTATTATTATTAGGGTGGAGAATATATAAGGTACACTTCAACAAAGGTTTGTAGATCTAGACCATTGAAATAAAACCGAACGTGAATTAAACAAATGTTATCGGCGGAAGGTTGATTAAATTATATTACCTAACGTACGGATAATTAATATAATCCATAATTAACATATTAATAATACTCATAAACTGGGATGCTCGAAAAAAAATTGAATATTAATATCGTGGTTAACGCAAGCTAATATAAATACTTAATACAAATAAATAAATACGAACATTCTGTTGATTATGTTGGTGTTGTTATTGTTAATAATTATTAATTAATCTCATTGATTATTGAAAGCTTTGAAAATTAATACAGCGAAAAATGATGATTAGAAGACTCAGCACCGAACCCCTTGCTTTGATTATGGCCGCTGCTAATTGTGTGTTGTTGACTGGTAATATTAATAGCAATCCTACTTTAACTGTAGCGATAAGTGGTTAGATAAAGATGATTAAAATACATTTAGTATTGGGAAACATTTTGATTTGTTATTATTTTAGAGATAGTTAATAATGTATTATCACTTATTTGTCGTGATTGCTTTTGTTGATTTAAAAGGAAAACGAATGTAAATATGATGAAATTAGACAGGATGATTATCAAGACGGACAGAACTAAAATATACGTACAATAGAATTCTATTTATATTTTAGTTGATAATAATAATAATAATAATAATAACAATATAAAATTGTTAATATTATTGAATATTACTATTGAACTGATAATAATATAGTAAATATGATTTTCTTATGTCATTTAAAACAGGTTTACTAAAAATATAATATGCAAGTATCGATAGAAAAGAAAAGAAAAGAAAAGAAATCGTGATTAGTAGACAACCAATCGGGTGTAAGTTAGAAATAAATATAAAAATAATAGAACTGGTAATGAATTTTATAAATATTAACGAATTATTATTAATTCAGAAGGATTAATATAGAATGAAATAAAGGAGCAACTACTTAAGACAGACCAGATTTCTGGATGTATAAATGGAAAATATAGAAAACAATGAGGTGTCAAATATTGTAATTGAGACAAATGGACATAAAAATATAATAAGACTACACTTAATGCATGCATTGGAAATAAGTGCTGAAACTGTTAAGAAATAGTAAAACAGTACTAGAAAAATAGATAATATAAAATAAAAGATAATAATAATAGATAACATATTCATATTCAAGTCAACGCCTAGCTGAGTGGATGGCCTGCTCTGGACGAACTTGGATAGAACCTCGTTTTTCTAAGGCTTGTCTTATAACAACAATAACAAAAAAGCAGGCAAACCAAATTTAATAAGCTAATAAAGTGAAAAAGGGTGTACGAAAATGTACCTGAAAATTAGGGAATGAATGGATAGCAAACAGAAAAATAAATGATAAAGACATATTAACAGGATGCAAAATCAAGTACTCAATAAGACACCAAAGAGACAGATTGCAATGGACATTGTCGCAACACGTCCAAGTGCTAAAGCGAAAGAAAAGAAGCAGAAGTAAGTGTAGTGTTCAACATCTAGGCATCGTTTCATTATGTGTAAATCATATACTAAAAAAAAATGAAATGAGAATAAATGATGAAAGTAATTTAAAGAAAGGGAGAAGTTATGAGTGTGAATGTGCACAAACTCAGACTTTTCCTTGAAAACAACTTTTATCGTTTTTTATTCTCTTTTGTGAAGTATTGTTTTTAAGGGAAACTTTTTCAGCAGGATATCTTTTTTACTCATGCTAAAACGAACACCGATGGAGATACAGTGTCCTGTGGGTGTTGCTTCTCCATATACAAGCAGCAGTTTAAGTGTTTACCATTTGCCTTACTTTAGAAAAAAAAAAATTCATTTCTGGTTACGATAAAGTTGCCATCCTTGGCTTGGAAAGTAAATTGAAGGGATTCGGGTATTATATAATTACAGGAAGACCTCATTTTACTTTTCCTGTATTTACGAATATTCAAATTACGAACATTTCAAAATCAACAGCAATCCAAAACATAAACAACAAAACAAGAGACAAAAAACAAAAGTATAAAAGCAGCATGTGCATCGTTCGTGTTATCTTTTGTTTTATAATCTATCGCGCTGTGGATAGAGATTACTAAACAGTTTGCGTGCTTTTTTGGTCCACCGTGAACACGTTGGAAGGACTGCCAGAAGGTCCAAGTTTTATTAATACTTTATTAGTATTTAAACAATAAATCAATCGGCAATCATCCTAGCTATAGAACAAGCACAGAAACTTTTTTAAGCTATTTCACGTCTCCAATAAACATGTTAGTGGTTTCACACCGATCTATGAAAATCATCTCGCACCTAATGACATTCACAAGCATCCTCATTCCGTACTTTGATTCGAAGCCACACCTGTCGTTGAATAGCAGAGACTTTATTTCCTCTTGTGCTGATAGTCGTTCTTAAAACTCTGCTGAAACTTTGATTGTTCTCCAACACCTGCATCCTTTAATAATACAAGCAGCTGTTTAAAAATGTTATTCTTTTTTTCTTCCGCTACATCTATAATTTTCCATCTCCCTTTCTGCTTCTTTCTCCTCTCTCATAATATTACCTCGAACGTCCTTTCCCCCATCGTGCTTATTTTTTTTTTAAATCTGAAAAACAAATTTCGAACTTAGAAAATGATTTATTTTGTCACATTACCTTTCATCAGTAAACCAGGCTTTCGTAAGCAGGTGTTTATTTTGTGCAGGTTATCTGATTTTACTGCTGTTTAGACCTTTGCTTGAACGCAGCTAACCCATATGTGATTTAATGACCCTCATCGTTAGCAACGCGTTCAGGTGCATGTATAATTAATCTAAATCCATTACATGTTATGATATTTAGCAACCGTTGTCTGATTTCCAAGAGCGTTATCCTTCTCACTGACCCTTCCGTCTCATATCATCTAAATAATTCATCAAAACAGGTCTAATTAATTCTCTATCATCTTTAACTCTACCGGTTACCAATGTAAATTAAATTACTCCCTTTCTGTCTTCTCGACGTGATCCTAAATGAAGATAATCTGAACACTAATTATAAATGGAGATTGTAACGTGGATAGCAAAATCTTCACAGTAACGAGAACGGCATCGCTTTGTAAGGAGAAATGTAGGTGATGGCATTTTCCACCTGCTATTTGATAACCTGATGAATGTTGACTAGCTTTGAAAATGATAATTTTTAATAATGAACGGCGAACGGCGTAGCCTCATCTTCAGTATTTCATCAAATCGACTGGATTTTAACCTGGAAAAATATTCATTTCATTACAATTTGTCGACAGCACTGCGATTGAAAGTTTTTAGGATTCAGAAAATATTCACAAATTAAGAAATTTATGTTGACAAAATGTCCCTGGCGGCTCTTTCCTCCTATAAATGATAAAATGTCGGAATTTTATACTTTAATAACTCTTTAAATATAAAACGAAATGCATTCTCTTTCGTTTTCCAATGTATAAAAATGCAAAATTGAATGCCATCCCTTAAGATTCAATCTGAGAGACATTTGCATTCCTTCAATTGTTTTAGGAATATTCCACGAATTTTTTACCAGAAAATTAGTAACTTCGAGAAAGAAAATCATGCTCATGATTTTGCCTCTAGTGTGGCCTCTCCCCACTCCCTCCCCCAACTCCTGCCACACTTTCAGCTTTAGCGTCTCGTATGCTCCATAACTTCATTTGGGTTGTTTTCATCCCTAAATTATTCTGCAGCTGTAAACGGTTCGTGTTGTAGCCCAACCGTAAATATTTCCCTCCTTAAATAATCTTCACTCTTGTCAATTTCATTTAACCCGAAATTTGCAAATTCATCTCGTTTTGCGTGATCAGTGACTTTAATTTTTATGTCTGAATCGAGTTTTGTATGCGTACTGCATGTGATCTTAGGCACTTCTGCAGCGGAACTATAGGTATACTACGATAAATTATCGTTATTTATTATTTTTTTTTAAGGAGTAGAGAAGGGTATGTACATTGTGATGCTTCAGATGCTTTTTATCTCCGTACGAATTTCTATTATAAAGCACTTCCCTTTCTTCTGAACTGAGCAAACCACAGAGCGAGTTGTCACTCGACGCTTCTGTTCCATATGTAGAATCGAAAATGGAATTGAAAGCGTTTATTTAGTGATGTCGGAAATTCCGGAGTTTTTTTTTTTTTTTTTTGATAAAGTTATTTGCGCCGCCCACATTTTCAAGCTACTTCAGGCCTCCTGTACGTAGAGTGGTGGTCTCAAACTGGGCGAAGAAAATCATCTGCTACATAATGACTTTCACAAGCATCAATGCTTCAGTTGAATTCGGATACGGCGTATCGGTTGAAAAGTAACGACTATTCACTCGACTAATTAGGCCGGTGATTGTATTGAGTAAATGCACTTTTGCGAGTTTCCTATTCTCTGCTGGCCGTTCCCATTCAAACTCCCATTGCCTCAAGCCATCTCTCTCTCTCTCTCTCTCTCTCACACACACACAGTTGTTCACAATGTCCGAATTCTGACACAAAGCTCTACAACTGTGGATGACTTACTCCTGAACAAGAGAATCCGTAGAAACGTGAGGAAGGCAGTCCTTTTAGGCAATTTCCAATTCCTTTCTGCCTGCTTATACGGTCAGTTTATACGTTCTTCACTATCAGATTTCCATCTTTGAATGACGTCAGTTGCAATTAATACTCAACGCTCTAAAATGTAGTATTTAAAATGGGTATTTAACGTGCAATACTTGCCTTTATACCTTGATATTCCACGTGGCTTTTACTGGATATTTGTTGGCCGAAGGCAAGTGAACCGATCTTGAATATTTAAGAATATAAGCAAGATTGTGTGTGTGGGTGTGTGTGCGTGTGTGCGCGTGCGTGTAAAAAATAACAGTGGAATTAATGCCTTGTTGTGGTAAAGCTTTCAAAGTAACATTGTTTTTAGATCCATTAATGTCGAATTTCCTATAACGGCAAAACTAGACACGGCAGTTGTAAAAATTGTGTTCGCCACTAATAGGGAACTTGAGATAAGTTTATACCGTAGTGAGGGTAGTTTAGTTTTGCTCTAATGATGGTTAGTCGTTTCGGTCATTTATTATATACTTTCTAGTAGTCTTTCATTTATTCGGCATTCAGTGAACTGTCTAACTCATTGATCCAGTCCTTGAGTAGAATGACATGAAGTTATAGTAGTTAAAACGATCAATGTTTTATTATTAGTCGATATGATGTCATACGGGAAGGGGAAGAAAAAAATAACTTTGAGCAGAAATATATTTGAATCCGGATCTTTCTGACTCTCTGAAGACACCTCTCACGGACCAGTGATGTAATAGGAAATTATGCACCCCGTGAAATGTGCTTCTCACAGTTTGGAAACGGGATTTCCAAATTATACATGATTTGGACTATTCTTTTCAGTTTGTCCTTCTAATTTTCGTGTCATTATTGTTTGTGTGCAACACTCACGTTTTGGCTCTGCATTTATAATTTCAAAGTTGTTAAGGTTAACTTGGTTACGTATGACCGCCCATTGAGTCCCGAATTTGTCTCATCATGAACACCACATGATTGACCGAGTAGCTCATGCTCTACTCTGTTCCCCTTAATTATTCCGTCCCATTATTAGGAAATTCCTTTGACTTTTTTTTTTTTATAACAGATCCACTAGTTCCCACATGGTGCATTTCACAAGCGTGTTTAATTTAGCTGGTTTTCTTTTCTGATTAAGAAGAGGTTTCTGGTCGAAATTTGTGCAGGATTAAGTAATGGGATTTGTAAAATTCCCGCATCGTTCTTTTCACAACAGGCGTAAGCCACATCAAAGCAATGAGCAATCAATATCGATGTTTAATTAATATAAAGTAATTTTATTTAATTGCAAAATTATAATTAATTAAATGTACCATATGTACCCTTGTGATAACATCTATGACGCTAGATCAACAGAAGAAAGATCTTATAGGTTGGATTCTGGTCTCCAGCTAAAGGAACTTTCTAGGTCTCGCTTCTGTGTGTCCTCAAGTTAATCTTAACAGTTTCGTTCAATAATAATAATATTAGAAACATGAAATGGCTGCATTTGTCTGCCATTTGTTTGCTTTCGCCTATCCTTAACATATCCTTGTTTGCTTTCGCCTATGAATGCCGGTTAGAGATCGCACTAACCTTCTAACTGTGATGGAGGTGGAGCCCAGATGAGAGTCGCGTTTCAAAACATTAGGAGGCGATTTCCTTTGGGAATAAAGAGGTATAATGAATTTATCTAGTTATCATCTTATTTAAATTATATACTGTTATGATTACATCACAATATAATTGTACGCCTTTATGTATGTTTTTTTTGTTCTAGGAAAAAAAAAATTGTGGATTTTAATTGAAGTTTAGAATATTGGGTATGGATGATAAGTTGGATAGTATTAGTCTGACACTGCTTGTTGCTAAATTAGCAATGCTAAGGTATGTCACACCTAAAGTAGTTCCTTATCACAATAAATTTGATTTATTAGTTGAAGTACTTTTTTTTTGAAGGGAGTAAGAAGAAAATTCTTCGGCTTTGCACTCCGCCCCAAACCTGTTTATTATTGTTATTCACCATAAATAACGAACAATATCGGCACTTTACCAATTCTAAGTCGAGTGTGGAACGAAACCGAAACTAAAGTTACACTTCCAATAATGCACGGGGGAATAATCAGCGGATGAAGAGATAGAATGAACAACAGAATACTTGCGAAAGATACTGTTTGTAGAAAATCTGTACGAAAGCAGTGATATGTGTCACAAGCAGTTGTTGCTCTTTATTTCTAAAAATATTAAATAACAGGAAATAAGTGCTTCGAACACTTACGCACTTCCTTTATTGTAGCGTATAATATTAAGGCTGAAGCTCGCTTCGTTTTCTCCTGAGAGGAGAATCTTAAACTATTTAAAACTTTCCTAAATAAATCTGACCAATTCAAAAAAGTTCACTCTTCCTCAAGCAACTACCCTAGACATACGCACATCGAAATGAAAGCCAAATCTGTTTTCGTTTAATAATCTTTTCTGGCTTTCTTTATCTATTTTTTTTCTAAGACAATGATCTACTGCGAAATAAGTGATTTCCAGTTTGTTTGTTTTTTCTTTTCCCTCGAGGGCTACAATTAGACTAGTGTCGACTTTGACCCTACCAAAGGAATCGTCTATCTTTTGAATTAGAGGTTGTCCTCATTGGGAAGAGTTTGTTTAAGATTCACAACCACACTGCACTGGTCTCGTGGTCTGCTGACCTACTGTATTACAATAGTGTTGTGTTGCGCCATCTAGTGATAACGACTTGAATTATTGAGAGCGTTGTGTAAAGAAATCGTTTTTCTTTTCTTTCTTTCTTGTGTGTGTTTTTGTTTCTGTTTTGTTTTACACGCAATCTTTTATTTTAATTGATTATTACAAGAAATGTTCTGTATGCAATAAACTAATATGAAATGCTCACTAGCTCATTAAATCGCGATTTAAGTAAGATGTGTATTAAGTTTTTGTTTTAGATGTCGGTGTGAAAAAATTGTTCTTGTCAAAATTATCTTTTCAGGCGAATAAATGAAAATTTTATTGTTTAAGAATATTAAGCATCTCTTATTTGCTTGGTTTTGGTTTTAGATCTGGTAAAATTTTTGTTCTTTTTTTAAGTAGAAATTTCTCCTTGAATTGTGCACGAAATTTCACATTGCACTTCATGTACAGTAATGCAACTGAGAGGATTTGCTTTTTAAGTGTTTTTTTTTTCTAAATAGGTTCATCCTCCTGTTTCAAATACAGGTATCCCTTGCTTAACGCGGGATTTGATTAACACGGTGAAATTAATTGCGGCAATCCCTTGATATATGCGACATGAGTTTTGATTAACGCGCCTTTAACCCTGAGGAGCTCGCAGCTGATCTGACAGATACATGCAAAATATATCTGTCAGATCAGCTTACACAATTCAGTGTGTTACAGTGATATTCCGCACTGTTTTTTACTTTCATTTTGGTTTAACACATGTTATGATTTGCTTTTTAAGTGTTTAACAGTGTTTAGTTTAACACATGATACTGTCAAATAAACATTGACGTTATCATGTGTTAAACCAACATGATAGTGTCAATGTATCATGTTGGTTTTTGACAGTAAGTTGACAGTAAATTGTATCTGATTGTGTCAGTATAGTATGGTTTAGTTTTTTTTTTTTTTATTATTTGTTCAATAATTTCTCGATTGAATTGAAAATAAGCTGTCATGTATTACTGAAATAGAGAGCCAAAGGCTTATTCACCATACTTGTCCTCTAGGAGGTGTGCTTTACATTATGGAAAATACTAAGGAAAGTGATCTGGAGCTTACCCCACCTTTACTACGAGTTGCCCGTAGGGTTGCTCATGCTTGCATCCGCCGTAACTTTTAGTTTCTATATAATCGGCACGAAACTCTTGTAGTTTCTATATTCGGTTATGAAATAATGTTCGATTCAATATCCACTTAATGTTTACCATCATGTATTATATTTGCAGTGTTTTTTCTTAATGTTCTATTGCTTGTTTGCCGAGGTCTGGAGAGTTATTTTGCTTGTTATCTAGAATTTCTGCCGATCAGAAAAAAATTAAAGCTGTTCAAACGACTCTTGATAACTTCTTTTGATAAAACAATTGCAGTAAATAATGTGGGTACAAGTATTTATTAAACATTTACTTTGCATTCATTTTTTATCTTTCCTAAAAGCGTAGCATATAAAAACGAATTATTAATACAGTAATCGATCATGGACGAATTGTAATTTTTACCATTGATTATTAGACTTGATTAACGCGATTTTGATATACACTGTAGCAGCGAGGGATTAAGTAACCGTGTTAATCGAGAGATACCTGTATTTAATTACTCTTTTTTTTTTTTTTTTAACACGTATAGTGTTCAGCTTATAGAGATAATACCAATGCACCTGATCACGGACTGAGAATCTGCAAATGGAAGTAAATAAAATTGTTTTATGTGTCAGAAAAAAAAATGTGCTCGTTTATAATTGCAGTATTTTTAGTTCTGAATGCGATAATGAATTTTAAAAAAAAAATCATACTACTAGCAGCTCGCAAGACGTATCACATAATGTAACCAACCTTGACTTTTAGAAAGGAAATATTGCGACGAGTACTGGAATGGTGTGGAATTCAGAAGGACAAGGCAGTTAAAAAATTACATTATCATCCAAAAATTTGCTAACATGAAATGAAACTGTAAAAACGAAAAGCGTGATTCATAATCCTAGAGAGACTTTCTAACCAACAACAAGAAGAAAAAAAATAAGACAAATTTTTATGGACATAATTTTACTTCAGAACTGAATTATTAAATAGGCCCAAGTTGTACAATATTTAGGATTTTATTACCTCCAAGTATACAGCAGCTTTTATTCCATTCTTGATGGAATAAAAGTAATAAGAAAAGAGAATGGAATAAACCTACTCGGCAGCACAGTTATTTCAACACGTATATTAATTAATAAAAAAAATTGGTGGCAATTATTTTAAAACCAGTCATAAACAAATGTCATAAGCTTAAACAGTCATGTTATACTGCCGAATTTAATTAGTTCATTTAAATTGACCAAAATTATATTATTAAACAAATTTTTTTGTAGTTCTTATTGTTAAACAAGTAATTAAAAAAAAGTTCATTAGGAACAACATTTTCTAATTACTTGTTTTTTTAATTTCTTTTAATTACATTTTTATTTTATACTTTATATATATTATATACTTTTTATTTTTTTAAATTACTTTTAATTATTTGTAATAATAATACTAAGATGCAGAGTGCATTATTCGTGTACTATATGAAATGCACGATTAGAGTTTTCTTTTAGCATAGGCCTAAGCGATCTTCCAAAAGATTACGGGGGGTCGCATCTAATACGATCATTTCTATTTCAACAAGTCTTCTGTTGATTCTCCACAGTAGTACTTACAGATGATGTAAATAAGAACTCAGAACCTTCAGCTTGCATTTACTAATTTTTTCAATTAACTGTTTTGATTTACGTGCTATAGAATGCATCGAATAATATTCAGTGAAAGTCACCTACGAAAAATCATAAATAAAAAAAATAAAAACAAAGGAATATCTCTTTAGCATTTATTTTCATGGACGCCGAACTGGCTATCATTATTCCTTCACTTTCTCTCGAGCCGGTGAACACACAAACAACTGCTGGTCAACATCTGCTCACTGCCCATGTTCAAACATACTGAACCAACTTCTTGTCCTTTTCTTTCGCTTCTTCTACTTTTGTGCTTTTCAACAGTCTTCCCCCCCATACAGTTTGGTCATCGCTCGTTCAAAAAACTAAACCAACATTTAATCTTGATTGTTTTCTCGGACACGAGAATGACATGCTCCAGGTTATGCAATGTGACTTCGGATGACAACAATATTTTATTTAGTCATTTATTTTCTTTTTCATTAACCCCACCCACGAAGCACACTCAAATGATCAATTTAGTATCATTTGTTTTAAATCAAAAGGAATAATAATTAGTGGAAACAGTGATACGTTTAAGCTTTCTTATCAAAGTTTTTGTAGCTTTGACAAGAAAGCTTAAACTTGTTAAAAGCTGCTTTTGTGGAATATTTTGTTGTTTGTGTACTCTCGTCCTCAAGTTTCATTTCCTTTTTGTTCAGGGACTGATCGAGGGAGACTACATATCTCACTCACATCATCTGTAATACCTTCTCCTGTTCATTCACATCATCTGCATTCACCCTCAAAAGGCAAATCGTTTCAATCCCGCATCGTTCTACGATAGGAAAAATCCAGTTCTCACCCCTTTCTTGACTGCATTCATTCTCAGTTTCCACGGATATCCCCTCCCCACACCTTGGTTTTTGGTTACTTTACGGTTAGATGAGCTTATTAAGTTAGTTTACACGAGGTTAGGATAAGTTACTTCAAAGACGTTTATCATTTTTTGTGATAAGTTGCTTTGGTATTGGCTAGGATTGCTGCCACAGGAACCGAAATCGGCAGTTTAAGTCTGCTCTCGCCGTTTGCTGGATGATAAATCCGGAGGTAAGTTCTGCAGCTCCATATGAGATCGTGTAATTCACTTGACCTTTGAAGGCCTCTTATAAAGATTCCTTTCGAACGTAGGTCTATTCAGAGTCAGTCCAGTCTCGTGGCAAATCGAAATGTTAAGAAATCTATTTCTTTGATTCAAACGGCTAAATCAACATTTAAATTTAAATAAATTTAAATGTCGATTTAGCCATTTGAATCAAAGAAATAGATTTCTTAACATTTCGAATTTTCCATTTATTTAGCCATTGCGACATGCAACCAACTCTGCATGTTTGTGAACAAAACAAAATTATTTTATTAAGTGTTCTTTGCTTGTTTTTATTTTAAATTATTGTTTTGGTTTATTTTCCATACTCGTTATCTCTCCTGATGATTACAATGCTGTTCGGTTCAAGTTTGTCTTATGATTTCGAACAGATGAGTTGTACTTACTGCCTACCATACTTTCTTAATGACATAACTGACATTCCTACGTGCTTCAAAAATAAAATGCTGCGTTATGTGAGGAGTGTGTTGATACAGTTTTACATCGGTGTTGTCGTCTTATGCTGTGTTAGCAGGATTAAATGTGGAAAGTGTTCTTCTGATCACGTAATAGTTTGACGTATGGAAGCAAGCTATGACGTCCATCGTCATGTCATCTAAAGTTGAATAATTTATGTTTCGGTACTTTTATGTTGCCAAAATCGCTAATAAAATGTGTTAAGCCTGACGATCTATGTACGTCATCTTTCATTGTTGTTCTTAGCATCGCCAGTAGTTGGCGGGATGAGATCGATATTCTATCTGGAGCTCCGCTGTATTGGAGAAAGTGATTGCTAATTTAGTCACGACCATAGAACAGACATCACTGGCAGAAAAATACAGCCACAGTGAATAACTAACATTCTCCAATAGCAGATGAAATCCTTTTCATATATACTACAGAAACATTAAAAAAAAAATCAGCTTGTATTTTTCTTCGATCTGGTAGTGGATCATTTCAGCGTATAACAAATGTTTCCGAGCTCCTTTCAACGGAAAAAAACAATGAATCACCCCTTGCGTCAATTTCCGTTAAGTTAGCGATTCTAGTCAAATCTTCTAAAGTATGATTAAATGGTCGTTCACTAAATCAAAGTTAAATTCTCCGCTTGATTTATAAAAGCTAAGAAAAAAATATAACTTGGGTAAGTTGGTGACGAGAATATTATAACCCAACGGATAAAGAGATTTATTTACGGATTACTGACATTAATAGAAAAAAAAAAGCGAAAAAATGGAAAATAAGTAAATAGTACTCGCTATGAACCTACGTTCGAATTCTTCACAATCTAAAGGAAGAATGTTCCGAAGATTTAAGAGAAATGAAAGTTCACACAAAGAAATACAAAATAGGTTAAATCATACGGACTAATTTTCGTAGTGGAATTAAAACAATGGTATCCCGCTAGGATTGGGAGCTTTTCTGCTGGAATCGTATGAGTTACCTTTCAGGCTTTTCATAGCATGTGTTGGCCTTTCATATAAAGAAAGCTTGGAAGCCCGTTTTCCTGTTCATACATCATAAAGAAGTAACAATTACAGATTTCCTTGTTTAATCCATTTAACAGTTCTAAATGTTTTGAATCTGTCTCAAGAAGTCTGCCCAACTGGTGAAAAGCTGGGGCTTTCGATGAGATTTTAGTGATTAGTGTAACGAAATCCTTCTACTTTCTTCCACTTTTAATTTTATGTTTATTTATTGTTTCTTTTTATGTTATAAAGTTCACGAGTGCATCAGTTGCGCTTTCATATTTCGTTCCCATGACATGCGAAATTTCTTCACATCGGCGACGTAGATGAAGTGTCCGAAGGATTTGCAATACTAGAGGAGGGGTCCGGGTAGCGGAGATTCCGAAATTTGGAGTGCTTAAGATAAAAAGTATTAAACAAAATGTCGCAATAATAAATTAATTCCATTACTATATTTGCATAGTTCCCATCTTCGCATTACGAGAAGAAACAAATCAAGAATAAATACGGATGTAGAAAAGCAGGAATTGTATAAATTTTCGTACACTTTGTACATCAAAGAATCAGTTAAGTTTTTTTTTTTAATTATTCTTTAATTTCAGATATTCAAAATTTTAAAATAATGTTGGTTTAGGAATAAACATTTTCATCACATGCTGTTCAAGTATAATTATGTGGTATATTTAATTGTGCCACTATAAGGAATATTATTTGTACGTAATGAAAATAGGCTTATAAGTACACCTCCTCTGAAATAAATATTCTGACTCTCAATTTTCGAATGAAACATGCTAATATGCATGTTCCTGTCAACGCAAGTGGCCAATATAAGACAAACATATATACCCTTTAAGTTTGCTGTGTGTCTGCAGTGTCAATAGCACCTGCAGAAAATGGACTTTGAAAAAGGCATTGTCTGATAACCTATCAGTTACTTATCCGTTCTTGACATTGGTTTAAAAAACGTGCCTGCAGAATCAACTGCAATCAACGTTATCAGTAGATGGCATTGCGAGGATACTACCGCTACCTAAGTCAAGAGATGTATAGGATGACTCAGGAAGTTAACAAAACGACCAAAGGGTGTTCGGAAGGGTAGTTTGAAAATCTCGGCCGTCCTAGAGATGCGAATCAGGAGTTCAAAGAAAGTACAGAGATCAAAGAGAGCACTCTGTACTCTCTTTGTCTCGATTTCTACGAAAAGGCAATTTCACAATATTCTACATTGCCATCGGCTGATTACATTGACCGCAGTTGATTTTGGGCGATGCAGGCACTTTTTTAACCAATGAGTCAAGAACGGATAAGACACCGTATGTTATCAGACAAAACTTTTTTCAAGGTCCATGAATGCAGATTACACTGCAGTAACGAACATCGTTGTTGGTCCCAGAGTGTTCAAAGTAGACGATATGGTGCGGCGAAATCGGATACATCCTTCCTCTAATAAATGAGTGGGTGTAGATTTGGCAGATGTCTGAGGGCATAATTTCAACTGTGAAGTTTTATGGTGGATGTAATCGTTTGTGTAGTTGTACCTTTAACTGTAGAGTCTAAAACCAAAATCCGAGTTTTGGTTTTTCATTGCATATGTACTACAAATATGCAATGCTATAACATCACAATGTAATAGCATTGCATACAACATTGTAATGCTATAAAACACACCGACAGAGGTGTCTGTGGGAGTTTATAGCATTACATATTTTGCATGAATTTGCATATTACTACGATATGATGACTTGCACAGAGGTCCTCCCGATCTCATACGAACAAAGCACATTTAGAACGAACTGGAGCATCGAGTTTCGATAAGACCAGTCCGTCATCAGAGAACATGGCTATGTCGAAGGGAGAATGTTTCAAAATATCTGGGTATATTATTGCAAATTAGCTAAGAGAATGGGTGATCATGGCTAAAGGATAGTCCACTTGCTGTTGGGATGTGCCCAACTCATGGTTTTCCGAAATATAGTAAATTCCATTACTTATGTCAAAATGATCGTGTAATGTATTGATATTTATTTTCCTAGCATAAATATATATGTGTACTGAATTAGAAAGCATAAAATATCATTGTATCAAAAAGTGATTAGGTTTGAGGATAGACATATGCTACTTATTGGAAAGTCCCAATTTTTCCTCTAGGCCACTGTCGCACTGTAGAGAGACGACGATGATACAGTGCAGAAATGAGATGAGAAATGAGTGCTTAGCAATGTTCATACATCCATTCCCGTCTCCTACATCAGCCTAGTACGTGATTCTCTACTGTTTGGATAGATTTATTATTGCTTTTCTCGAATTCGTGAGATTAGAGGAAAATGATTATAAACTCTCCCGAAGTCCTTTAAATCCAAAAAATTGTTGCATTCAGTTAGAGCTCCTCTCAATAGAGATGATATTTTTTCATTTTTAAATTTATCAGTTTATGAAGGTCGAAACAGCGCTAAAATTTTAAAAGTATGTTTGTTATATTCGTACATTTCCTGAAGGTCTTCGCTTCTCTCCTAAGTGGTCTTTCCAGACTCAAAGGATGTTTTGAATTCTAGACTATTTCTTGCTCAGGAGCTTCAATCTTCTCTCTCTCTCTCTCTCTCTCTCTCTCTCTCTCTCGCAGCCTTAGCGATTTTTATGTGTTACATGCATTTATGAGGTCATCACAACTTTAGTAGAAATACTTATTAAACTCCCATGATTTCTTCGCTATTTATTTTAAATTAAAAATCCCTTGGTAGTGTCTGTCATCTGCGTACAGTAAAGAATAGAAACAAAAATCTCACCTTGGCAACGTCTAACTCCAGCTTTTTCTCCAGTTTCTTTTCGATAATTTTTCTTAACATTTTCCCAAGTATGCTTGAATAAATCTTTCCTACAACAAGCGGTAAAATTGAGCTACGATTCTCATATTCATTTTATTTCCTTTTCGAATGGATGGATTGATATGATGAGCGCTCTACTCATCTGGGATTCGACCGTGTGATCAGCACCAAACTGTCAGATAATTCTGAAGTGAAGCAAGTCTAAAACTTTATATCGCCATGTTTCAGCACTTCAGGTATGAAGTTTTATGGTGAATGTGTAATCGTCTGTGTGTACTTGTACCTTTATTACGTCTATGTACTTACTTTGTTACGACATTTTAGACATCTGATGACCCTTCTACCTCAAGTATTGATACGCGCCCCTCCTGGACATTTCCCGCAGCCGTTCTAATCGCTTGTTAACTCATTTAATATTTTTTTCAAAGCAATTGCTCCCGACATCCAGAATATCTTCAATTTTTATATCACCTTTAGAAAGAGCATAAAAATCCCTTTCGTTGTACTTCTTATTCCACTTCTAAGCTTTCACATTTGCCTCCAAAAGAATTTTCCACCTTCGTGATATTTAATTTATTTTCGGCTCACCTTTATTTCAGCTATGTGTAATTTATTTTTCCTACATTTTATCTGTAATTTCAACATGTTTTGATCCCTTGGTAATAATAAATTCCTCTCAGAGTTTGTTACCAATCTTTATAGATCTAGATCCCTACTACGTTCTCTGCTCTCTATTTCTACTGTTCCTTCATCTATTCCTTTTCTCTCTCTCTCTCTCTCTTCAATACTATCACATTGTCTTCCTTGGGACAGTATCATAAGCTTTCTTCAAATCTATAAAATTTCAATGGAGCTCTTTATTCTTATAAACCGTTTTTGGGATATTTGTTGAAGCAAATATATTACCATGCAAGATCTTCCTGCTTTGAAACTAGATTGTTCTTCGAGCGATATTTAGGGGATATCTCAAATTCAATTCAGTCCCTCATGATTCGACTACACATCTTGCCGAACACATGACACTTACTCTTCTAATTTTTGAGGTCATTTCTTATTGCCTTTCTTATGGAGAGAGATGCTACTATATATGAGAAGTTCCACTCATAAGGGATATCTCCACCTGCAATCACTTTTTAATATCATCGTCATGACTTGTAGTACTTTACTGTCACCACACTTGAACATTTATATTCCCATTCCACTAGGATCAGCACCCTTTCCATTTTTTGATGCTTGAACAGCCCACATCACTCCTCCAATGTCATTTCAAATGTTCTTTCTCCCGACAATAGCCTCTCGCGTCTCCTTGATATTCCACCCTATCCTCATATAATAAATCTTCATAGTATCTCTTAAAATCTTCTAGGGAAATGATATTAAGAGATATATAAGGCAGTCATACCTGTGGCACAAATCTCCAGACCTCGGAAGAGCAATTATATCCTACCAGGTGTTTGATATCACACACTTCTTTAGCTTTAATTACGATTCTTTTCACGTGACTCTTAATGTTGTTGTACTCCTCTCTGTCCTGAAAGGTGTTACTACTTGACCATTTTTTATATGCTCTCTTCTTTTCTTCTCCTGCATTGTTAACCGATCTATTCTTTATTTCCTCGCCTCTTATCTTCCCTTCAAAGGGCCTCATGTGCGCATTTCGTTAAATGGTCATACAACTCTGATGCAGATCCCTCTCTTGTTAGACCCAATTTCTGCTCAAGACGTCGTATAAACAAACCCCGTATGCTGTCATCTTGTAAACAGTCCTATTTTGTATCTGAGGATCTGAATAATTTTACCATCATCATGTGAAGTATTTGGCCTCCTAAATGTAACAGGACATATAATATATTACTACATAATGATCTGCCCATCATCTTCAGCTCCACGGAATACTCTCACATCTTGCACTACTGCTGGTCCCTCATTCCTCGCCATCACCAGATCAATTATTGACCTTTGTTTTGGTCTAATATCTATTTAGTACCTGACACTTCTCATTTCACACACCTGAATCAACCTGCACCCATTGTTATTAACATGGTCTTCTCCATAACCTCCCAGCACAAAATGATTATCAATCCGCCCAACTCGACTATTAAAATTTCCTAACACTAATAATTCCTTGCGTCCACCTGCTGATTCAATCGTTTCTCTGAAATCTTGAAAATGTTCTTCCTTTTCATCTACTGAAGCATCATCACATGAGGCAAAAGTTCCAATAATGAAAAATTCCAGTCGATGTACTTCAAGATTTACTTTTATAAACCTTTCATTTGCTTCTTCCCAACGGTTTACTTGGTTCTTCCATCTGCTTTTTATGAGGACAGACACACCAGCTCTGTTGATAGATAGGACTAAAACGGCCTCGCCTACTCCCTATAAGGGAATAAAAGGCGTTAGCGGATTTTTATTTATTTATTAATAAGACTTCGCACATGTCCCAAATGTACAAAGCCTAAATAAATGAATCTACAAATGTCTCTTTTCTTGCAAATTGTTCGTTTCTTGCCAAGTCGTCGCCGAAAAAGATTTTAGAGTTACCGTCTCTTAGATATATCGCCGACCAAGACTAAAGAGTCATACCTACCCTATTCAGGAATTAAGTCAGAAAAGAAAGACCCCTAGCCCTCGAATATTCTAATAGCATCGGGTTCAAAAGAAAACAAAAACTGGTCAAGAGAAAGACCAAATAGGAGAAATAAGAAAAAGAGTTTGACTCAAAGTAAGCGGAAGAAGAGTCCAGACCCAGTTATATGGAACAAGGGATAGCCACTTCCCTTGCTATCCAGTTGATAGTCCTCTGTGGTCCTGTTGATCCAGGGGTCCTTATTCAATATATTTATTAGATATTTTAGAACTTAATTTTAATTTTATAGAACTTAATTCTATAAAACAGCATGGTAAATGCAACGGCAATCGAAAGATATGAGAAAAGTAATCGGAGAAGCATATGTTAATATGCATTTTATTTAATCACAAAATAATATATCTTAGAAGGTTTCGAGAGTGCATCTCACCAGCTGTTTTGAATTCAGTATATATTAGTTACTCGAGATACAGCTGTTCTTTCATGTTCAATTTTACTCTCGCCTTCCCCTTTCCCCCCAAAGATACTTATCTTAAACATATATACATTAACATCAACTTATTTGGAAGATGAATTTTTTTTTTTTTTTTGTCCATCAACCACCTTTTCCATTAACCCTTCAAAAATTAAGTGTCATTGATCAGTATTAGAACTACCATTAATGCAACAAATCGACTTGCTAGACTGTTCTCTTCATTACGCAACAATAATGACTTAAGAGTCCATCAGACGGTTCAATTTTGTTCTTATATAAATTTAATGCTACAGTTTCGTACAAGAAAAAAAAAACCTATTCTTTGAGAATACGTACATCGAAGTGCACATGGATGCTCTTTCATTTTATCCTCCCTTTCTGTTCACAGGAAATAAAAATGAAAAACAAGGATGATGTATTTATTATGCATGCAGTATATATCATCCTGGGTGGGGAGTCTACTTTTCGAACTACTTCTCTGGCTCCATTAACTAGAGTACACCGCGCTGTACATTGTAGGTTGGTGAAAGGGTTTTTTTTGTCGTTCATTCCTATTCTTCCGCTTTCATATCCATCTGTGCTGGATGCATATATGGTAGGATCATTTTTCGTTTAGTTGGTCATTTCCAAATTGTCACATACAGTCCTAATTAAGACTTTCTTCTTATTGTCACAAAAACATTAACTCTTCCATTTTAAATCAAAAGAAAAAGTTCATTGATAAATAAACCCCATATTCCCCACACACAAACTTTAAATATGTAGTTATGTGAGAATGTAATCGAAAACGTGTCACTGTAGTTGAAAATACACGCAGCACTTGATGGATGTTGGAAATTTCACCAACAGAGGTGGAACCTAGTGATCATTACAATTATTCGATCTGCATTTGAACTTTTCTCTCTGCAAGAGCCTCCGTAGCTCAGTCGTTGTCGACGAAGGCTTTTCGTTGAAAATATTCGGTTTTGAATCATGCCTAGAACGCGAAGAATCTTTTTTCATGTTTTTTTCCAATGTGAGTAATTCATTTAATTCATGTAAGCAATCTGTTGACAATTTAGAACTTTGAAATGTACCTAAGTAATGTTTTATGTCATAGTTCTAAAATCAGGAAAATTTGGTAAGCATGTGGGCCTGTATGTACTTCGGATAATAATAATAATAAGAAGAATTCTCTCTCTCTCAGCTGTTTTCGATATTCTCAGCCTCTTCCTTTTCTGAATAATTACGGTCTCCTGTGACATAGTTCCATTTAATATTTAGCTAGTCTTAATTCTTATTTTCTCCTTCGTGTCACTTGTAATTTCTACTAACTCCGTACCAGTTAGATTCCAACGTTTCAGTCGTACTCCAAATGCGGCAACTTTTATAACTTCAATCGACTTGCTGTTTCTTCTTCTTTCTTTTTTAAATATAAGTTCTACTTGCTAAAGGCTGGAAATCTATAGTTCATTAGTACCGTGGATGGTGTGAGTGTTAGATAATCTGAAAACGTATTCTGGAGAGGAAATCCGAAACTTTTTAGAGCCACTTCAAACCTCCGTGAGGAAGAGTGATGGTCTCACACCGGGCAATAAAATTCATCTACCACCTGAAGATGTTCTCAAACATCCATCACCAAGGCAGGATTCGTACCTGCAAGCTCCACTCCTCCAACCATGGTGACCTTTTCTTTCCCCCCCGTTTTGAAGATGTGTATCGACATACATATATGTGCACTTTTCACCTTAAAGCGATCCGTAATTTGCATGATATATGAAGATCGATTGTGTGTGTGTGTGTGTGTGTGTGTGTGTGTGTGTGTGTGTGTGTGTGTGTGTGTGTGTGTGTGTGTAAGATAATGCTACTTGTATATTTAATCTGGATCACTTGTCTTACAATGTCGTCATTGAACTCGTGTCAAATGAGATAATGAGTTTACTTATTAACTCATGTTAAGAGCTGCATCTCTGTAGTTATTGGTCAAATTATTTTTTCTTTTACAGGAAAATTGGGCCTTATTTCACTGTAATAGTTCGATTCTCTAATTTATCAACGGATTCTGTTTCCAGGAGGTTATATGAATACATCCAACATATTTGTTTCAAAATATTCTAATTTTAATTTAACATTCTAATTTTAAAGTGACCTGCTTGGCGTGGATAGCATCTCCGCACGCCAACCTGCAAGCTTTGGGTACGGACTCTGTTGAGGTATGGATGTTTGGGAATGTTTTTAGGCAGTAGATGATTCTTATCATCATCCGATGCGAGCCCACCACTCCGCTCATTCGAGGACTGAAGTGACTTGAAAAAGTTCCTTATCGTACCGACAGTATTTTATGAGCTATACGATTTCTAACCTTTCCTAAAAAGTTTGACATAAAAAACTAGTCGAATTGGTATAAATGATTCATTGTTCCATAAAAGCCACCTGTATTTCTAATAAGGCAGGAAGCAAAATCAGAAAGTGAAATTCAAATGAGACGAGCACAAAGCAGCTTTACGGATTTTGTTTCGTAAAATTATTGCGCAAGTCTAATTTTCCAGGATTAAGTTCTATCCTCTCCTCTCGCTGTTACAACATCTAACGCAAGAGCACACGTGATGACGCAGTTCCCATGTTAAGCATGTCAAAATATTGTTTAACATCAGGAGAATATTTTAAAGATGATTCTGCTAACTTCAGCAGGGAAAATTTGCAATCCGCATTGCAGTTGCGATAACGGACACTGTTCTGTATAGGACATAACTCGTAACCAGAATTCGAATTATTTTGCTGAGTCATTATTTAAATTGATGTCATATTTATGCATGGACCTGATGAACATTTTATTCCTCATCTTCTTCCTTTACTCGACTTCACTTCAAAATTTATGACAAGAAAATATCCTCGGAATGGGCTATGAAAACACGAGTAGAAAATAACCCCAACCCATCAACAATATCCTCAGCGTATAAGAGGATTCGTGTCTCCGTCCTTCCAGGCCATCCAAGTTTCGATAGGCAAGTGAAGGTTATTTACGTGTGTCTTTTACAAACATTCGCTCGCATCTATAAAAAGCGGTGAATTCCGAAAGCGCGTTGTATGCAAAAAGACGGGGCGCTTCTATAAACGATAACACAAGCCCGGAGGAAAAGCCATCTGAGCCTCCTTCAGCATTAGATGCCTCATAAGCTGCTCGGGGAGAGGAAAGAATTACGAGACTCGGTATCTCTACTTTACCACGTCTGTTGCCAGGACATGTTTAACTGTTCGAGTCGTATATTTGGCATATTCTCCACCTGTTTTATTGCATTGCAGTATTGTAAGTCGAATTTCGATAAGGCCATAACGTACGTGAGAATCATTGCTATATTATCCAAGCAACGCATTCACAGGAGACTGGTTAACCATTCACCCAAAAAAACATTCGATATAAAAAAGTAGGGAAACACGTAGGAGATTTATCAGCGTAATATGAAATATGTAAATAGCGTGTATTACAGGATCAGTCAGAAGCGGTGCGAATTTTGAGAAAATCAATGAATGTGTTACGTTTCTCCAAAACAGGGAGCCAAATCTCCTTTTGCTGATCGGTCGGAGATCACAGGGAATTTCGAAGGCTTTTCTTTGCTTTTCCTGTTGTATACTGCACCTTCCGTGCTAACAGTTCCGATATCATCAATTAATTTATAAACAGTTCGATATGAACTGCTTTCTTTACTGTTTTTGTGTGTAGGTGGCGTGTTTTGCAGTTTAAAAATACGCGATAGTTTGCCACACAATTTCGAGGTGTTAAAATTCATCAAATAAAATAGAAAGCGTTATTAATTTAGTAGTTATTAAACAAAGTCTGCATACTTTAGAAAACAAAATAATATTACCTTATTTATAAAAAAAATATGAAAAAATTCATCTATGAGGCTTTATCTCTAATATTTTATCATTTAATTTACTTTATTTTTTAATTTAATTAATGTCAAGGTATTTTGTTCGCTTCTATAGGCAGAAAATTCCGGTTTTTAGGAGGTGAATTACTTGCTTGCAGTAGCGTTTGGTCTTACCAATGAAAAAAGATTCCCACCACTGTGAATGGGTGATCATCTTATTGTGGTAGGCTTATTAGTAGTTTCTTGAAAGGGAAACTTTCAAGAAACTACTATTTCTTGAAACAGCAGTTTTCTGGACATTGCTGACGTAATATTTCTGGAGAAAAGAACACAAACAACTGTTAGTAGGAATAAGGTTAGATTATCAATCTAATAGGTTACATCTACTTTTGCTGGATAGCGAATTATTACCAGTTAACAGCTGATTGCAAATTTTTATTTATGGCAATAATATTACTGCTGAATATGTCGAGACAATTCTCAGTTTGGTCCTGAGATTTACTGATCTGATATCATGTAATGATTTGAATTTCGCAGGATTGGGAACTACAGGGAGGCCTTCTGACTCCAATCCACCCCCTCAAACGAAAATATACATTTTCCACCCACCACACGTTCTTCAGTTGGAGACAATCGGCAATGATAGCTAACTAGCATCGTTTAGTTTCGGCAATTGCAATAACTACAGCGTTCGTAATGCGTGGTTCTCCTCTTGTGCTTTTACAGTTGAGAAGTTTCACACACGAACTGCCGAGTCGATTGTGACGATTTGTTATTCGGAAGCAACAAAGATGGCTGCCTTTTCAAGCAGTGATTTTAGGTGATCAATGGTTTCAAAGTCACCGCTAATAGGCGCTACTATCAGGTACTAGGTAGCCCGTTCAGATAATCTTTTTTTTTTTTTTTTTTTATGTAAATTACGGATAATGTCAGAGGAAACTTACTTTTTCCGCCATCAGGGGAATGCTAAACTTCAAAATGAATCGAAAATTGATTAAAGTGGTACTTTCAGTTTAGATCACGGTTTGTTACCGGAAACGTCGTAGAATTCTATACAGAGATATTCATTAAGCTACAACTGCCCTAACTTTTTTTTTTTTTTAATTTAGCCCATGTCGACTTCCTTTCTCCTCACACTTGAATTGAATGATTCAGTCATATAATTTATTAACCAGTGTTTCGTTTCACCCCGCTTCTTCCTAATTAGCCTGAAGTTAATTTAAAAATCCCGCTTACTAACACTTGCTTATCTCACTCTTAGTTTTCATTCGATTGATTTCCTGAATGCATATTCGCTCTGTGTGTTTCCAATGAGCTTTTGTCGCTTGAATTCATAATCGTCTTTACAAAATTTCTTAATTGGAATAATTGCAAGTTTAAATTAATAATTAGATTTTACAAAATACTTTTGCAAAGTCAATGCTTTTTAATGCCGATTCTGAAGAATCCCCATGAAGTAAGATAAGTTTCATTTTCCCCACCCCTTTATGATCCAGATACTTAAATTGAAGACGAGGTATGTTTTAATTTTAGATTTATTTTTTCTTCAACTTCGTGTTGGGCCAATAAACCCTGCAAACGTATGAGAAAACATCCTGAAGTGACCTTCGTAGAAACCCAAAATTAAAATACTTTGGAGATATCAAGGGCAACTACTTAACTTCTCCACTCGAGAGGTTATTCCACACCTTTACATGGCATTCAAAGGTGAGTGACTTAAGCAATACTGACTTTACCAGGCGATGAAGAGTGAACGAAATCTTAAGTGATAGCTGTGAAGTTCTCCTGTAGAGTTCAAGAAGAGAGTGCTCGCTCTTTCCAGGGGCAGAACTATCAAGTGCAAAAGTAATGCTTCAGGAAATTGAGAGGGGGAAGGGAGGTGGATCGAGAGCGTAGAGCGCACACACAGTGAAAGTGCTCACAAGCCTAACGAAAGCTTGTTATCCTATAGGGATGAGTGGGTGGTAACGATCATAGTTTCAACACTGAAAAGTACATACAGTGATGAATGACTTTCTCTGCAGTGTGAAAAATTGTGATAACGTTTTGTGTACATAAAATATTCATTATTAATAAATGCAGTTAATATACTTTACAGGCGTGAAAATAATGTAGTTTAGTAAGGAAACTGAAGGTTTCTCTGTATTTATTTCTTCTGACACACACACACACACACACACACACAAAAAAAAAAACTTAATGAATCTGGGATCGAAAAAAAAAAAGTTTTTTTTTCCGATCCCAATATCTCTTAAATATTCGGTGAAAATTTAAATGATATCATAATACAACTTTTAAATTGTTCCCGTCCTCCTGATCTCTCGCTATTTGGCGCATTTTATTTCAATGTAAGATTTTTTAAAGAAAGTTGATATCGGATGAATGATAATGTGACGCGTACGGCTTTTTACTTTACAATCGTCCCACATTTTAGTCCAAAATGATGAAATTCTCAAACGACCTCAAACCACTAGAATCAAAAACCTAGCCTAGATTCTAAGTTTGAATTAGATTCGAATATGAACCATATAGAAGTTTATACGGAGAAAGCGACTTCCCTTCGTGTTTAGTATCCCGAAATTTTAGAAACTACTTAATTCCAAATTTGGTTGAAATCGGTTGAATGGGGTGGGATCAGTAGCGGTGCCTGCCCCCCAAAAACACGTTATTTATTTATTTAAAAGTTCCAGCATATATCGTCTTCCATTGAATACTTCTGTAGAATGAACTGAGATAATATTCAACCTGAAAGGGGAACCCTAATGATGCTTTTTTAATAAATCGGAACGATAATTCGTTCCGATTTATTAAACATATTCCGGTAATATGCTTTAAGAAATATACTAGTGTGTGGGTATGGGCATCACACACACACACACACATATTCACTCCTAGGCAGTTTTCATGGGGTTCCAAAAGACCTCATAATCACTTCCAGTAAAAGAAATTAAAAGTTTCTGGCTTCGAATCCATGGTTCCTTTTAGTGATTAAGGGATGTTAGGTTGATTAAAATTTCGTTCTAAATATACAGTTTGTATGTGTAAACAAAAGAGAAGAATGCTGCAAGGCAGTTGGGGGGGGGGTAAAGCCAAATTTACATATTTTTATGCGTGATATTATGTTATATTATCTGTTTACATAAGAACTTAAAACGTTATTGTGATGGCAAAAAATGCAAAGAAACAAATATTCATATTTAACAAATTCTAAGTTCATCTTTAAATTTTTTGAAATATTTCTGAATATTATCAGTTCATTTCCCATTCCCTTTCAAAAAACTGTGACTTATTTTTAAGTTTTTTTTTTTTTTATGTAATCACTTAATCAAATCTGTGACGTATCTGCTTTTCTCCCAACACGTGTACCCTTAAATAACTTAATTGCGCCTTGAGTACAGTTTTTGCGGGAATCTTCTGAGTGCTTTCTATAAGTTAGTTAAGATCTTTCTCATCGAATTGCAAACAGTAAAACACGAACGAAATGCGCTTGCAAAAAAAAAAAAAAAAGTGACGTGACAACGCAATTAATAATTCACTCCGCGAGAAATGACCTTCGTGCGGCTGATACTAGATGGCGCTTGTTATTCACTTCGGTTACTTCACAAAGATTTTCGTGTGTGTGTGTTTTCCTATTCATGAACATTAAGCCTTGAATATGAAGCGTAAACATATACACTGTCGAGCTGCAGTTTCACAAATAAATGCTTTCAAGGACATTTGACAGGAAAATTAGCATAAGCACACTGTATGCCATCAGCAGGTTTTTATTTCCCTTCCCTCCCTCCCTCTCATTTTTATCGTAGTCTGTCGACCTCCAGTATCACTTTATGTGGTTTCCCCATCCGTTACTTCATACAAGGTAAACAACTGGTGTTTATTGTTTGCCTTGAATGCGGATGAAACGAAGTACATTTCGAATCTTTAGTTGCCGCTACTTTGTATCGAACACATGGCAGTGTTCCAAGAAACATCCCCTCTGTGAATGAGGCGACAAACAACAAATACGCACCTCTACTGCAGTTCGTTCTTCGTACTTGTTTGTGTAAGGAAATTCTTGGGCAGTGGTTGTTTTACAAGAAGACACAAAGAAGTGTAAAAGTGATAATGCTCAATTATCTTCAAGTTAAACGAATGATTATTCTCTTTAGAAAATAAAATAGTTCTCATTTCTATTCAGATAACGAAGTGATTCCATACTTTAAGAGTTTTAACTTTCTGTTAGTTTAGTCTTCCCATGTTATAACTTAAAAAGCTTCGTTTTCAAATACATGAAATGCTTCTTCCGATATTTTGAGTTTGTTAAAAAATTCATCACTAATTCAGTTCGCATTTCAATTTTTAAATGATTCGAACATTTTAAAGGTATGTTAACGTATTGCATTTCTAATACGTGTAATAGATTTTTTCTTTGTAATACCTTACACCCGTCTGCAGATGCCACGTTCCTCACTATCTCCTTTATGAGGTGTAGTCATCATTTAAGAGATAACCCTTTATGGGGAGGATAGTCCCCTTTCAATTTATAGGTATAAATTTCGCGCTAGTTAGTGTGGATGACTCAAAGCTCCTATTGGAGGTTCATATTTGCGTGTAAACAAATAAATAAATACTGAAATTTGAGGTAATCTGCTGATCTCATTACTGAGAAAGGGGAAGAGGGGACAACGTATACCTCTCTCGTGGCAACGCATGTCCATCCTGGTAGAGTGCATATCTGTATGTATCACAAACATCGATACCCAACACTGGATTCGAACCCGCAGCCTTTTGGCTTTAGAGCAGATACAACAACCACTCGGCCAACATTGAAATCAATAAAAATCCATTTTACAACTTGACTGTCTGCTGTTTCTTGTGCTTTAATACAGCAGTAGATAGTGACAACTCTTATATTGGAAAGACCCGAGTTCGATCTTCATCGCAGTACGAGCAGAATTTTGAGGTAAATGAATACACCTTAGGTGGGTTTTTATAACACGTTACTGGTTGAAAAGGAGTGGATGAGCGATTTCTTCCCTGAAACGCATAGTTTTTTAGGGGGAAAAAAGGTCTGAAAGCACAATCCATATGCAATAAATAGATATATGTAATGCTGAGATTGTTTTAAAAGAGATAATTTGGAGATTACTTATGGGA
Organism: Typopeltis vanoorti; assembly: GCF_054136105.1. Classification (NCBI taxonomy): domain Eukaryota; kingdom Metazoa; phylum Arthropoda; class Arachnida; order Uropygi; family Thelyphonidae; genus Typopeltis; species Typopeltis vanoorti. Next base: position 114,267,209 of record NC_143564.1, read on the forward strand.
CAAAGTTTACATCGGTTAGTCTTCGTTCGTCCTTTTATTTTATTTTATTAATGAAATTATAATAATCGTCTTAGTCATATAGCAAAAAATATTTACCTTTTGATACTTAAAAAAAATGGAAAGTGAACCGAAAGCTCAACAAAAATACCACTCACGTCATGAAATTTGTCTTATTATTGCACTGTCCAAGGCAATGAACTCTGCTCAGCCCGTATATTCAACTTTTATTATCTTTTATTATTAACGTTTCGATAAGTTTGATATCGCTATCAGGTCGGCTGCATCGAGCTTTTCATTCGTTCTAAGACCAGGAAGATAGTTTCCTTTAAGATTTCTTCCTGGTCGTAAGCATTTTGTTTAATATTTCAAATTGTTTTCAAATAAGAGGCTACAAGTAATCACTAACTAACACAAAACCACCACATTTAAAAATATTATTGTTGTGTCGTTATTATAATAAAATATTATTATCGAAACCATACTAGAAACCTGCCATCCACCTATCTTCTTACGAAATGGTTCTCTCATAGCTCCATTGAACTGAGCAATCCAGATAACAATAATGTTCTGGCATTCTTTTGTCAATCAGTCATTGGACTAATTGTCGCCAATCTGCCTAATGATATTGTCATAACCCAAATTAATCTTGTTAATTACATTTGATTCCATTTCAACTGGCATTATCATAAGACGTATTCTGATTAGTTTTAAGAGGGGGCGAGGTGACTTCGGATTTAGATTTTGAAATATTTCTTAATTTACTATAGAATATAATTTGCTTCAGTTTTTCACATTTACGGCATTTATTTTAAATATTTAAAAATTTGCGACATAATTCAAAACAAAATAAAACAGCGTGCTTCGTAAATAGTTAGTAGCAACGATCGATTAAAAGACTTTCGTCTAGAACAAGAGAAGCATTTTCGAAGTGCTTTTCGACGTCAGTTAGGTTAATTTCATACGGAGATAGCAGGGTTTTCCCATTTCAGAAACTCGACCTTTTTCATCCCGTAAATTGGCCAGAGACGACCAGCATTTTACAGACATAATTACATTTGTCCCATGAACCTACTTGATTTCGCGTGATATGAACAACCAACCAGTCTCACCAAGGCTAAATCCCAAGTTACCTGTTTTCAAATCCCTCGGAATAGATGCGTCAAAATCGAGGTTTGCTGACAAAATAAAATTCCCCATTCGCAGTATTCGCCCAGCTTTCGAGATCGGATTAGCTGCTGTTCTGTAACCTTCTCTCCAAGTAAAATAGCCGGGAGTTTAAGTTTCTGGACCTCGTAGTAGCTTTACTTTTAAAAATGAGTGTGGGTGGAAATGGAGTGACTGTTGAATAACGTATTTTGACGAT